>NC_142798.1:20732788-20936870 GCF_049724085.1 Artemia sp. Qi Xiang Cuo | reverse complement strand
ATATATATATATATATATATATATATATATATATATATATATATATATATATATATATATATATATATATATATATATATATATATATATATATATATATATATATATATATATATATATATATATATATATATATATATATATATATATATATATATATATATATATATATATATATATATATATATATATATATATATATATATATATATATATATATATATATATATATATATGCTATGCCTTCCCAAGGCCAGAACAAAATTTCCACTTTACTGAAAAAATATAAAGTTTTTACTCAGTATATGTATATTAAACTGACAATGCCCAAATGCCCAGTAAAGTCCAAATTTGGTTCTGGCCTTAGGAAGGCATAGGGGTTTTGTGCCTAACTTATGTTAATTTCTCCTCGTTTTGAGTTTGACTCGGTTAATTATTGTAATTTCTGTTCGTTTTGGGTTTCATTTATTTATCGATGCTGATTTGAGGTAGTTATGCGCTTGGTCGATTATTTGATTTGATTTTTCCTCATTTATTGTTTAATGGAGTTCTTTACTTTTCTTTGAAAACTTATTTTGTGGAAAAAAGTTTTTTTAATTAATTTCTGTTCGTTTAATATTGACATAGTATTTCCAGAGAAAAAGATTATAACATTTTAAAAATTTTCGGTTTATTTAAGACTTTGTAGTTTGGCCTGTTATTTGTATGCCGGAGAACAACTTTCAGCATTTTTTAACAACATAAACCCTCTTAAAGATCCGAGCAAAGAAAGTAGTTCTTAACTTATTTTCAAACTTACTCCAATTGGTCTAACATGGACAAATTGGTACCGTCCACAAAAAAATCTGCTTACTTTCTTTGGTAGCTTGGATACACTTACGCTTTTTTGATTTGCTTAAATTTTAAGAGTAGAATTGGGAGGGTTGGCGTGGGAGGGTGGGCGTTGGAAGGTGGGAGTGGTAGGGGGATTAGTTGCCCTCCAATCACTTTCGACTATTAAAAAGGGCATCAGCCCTTTCTATTTTCAATCGAATGAGCCATTTTCGAAGTTCCCATGACAACTCCTTCGATACGAAGTGCCCTGGTCTAAACAACAACAATAACAACAAAAATCATACATTATACCGACATCGATCTTTACCATAAAAATGTCAAGCCTTCCAATCACTTTCGACTATTAAAAAGGGCACTAGACCTTTCAATTTCTAATCGAATGAGCCCTTTTGGAAACGACAACGCTTTCTATAAACACCTTATATATCCCGAAGGTATAAATTATAACCCTTACCCTAAGGTCTGTTAGGCTGGTTGTCATCCTCTAAGACCAAATTTCCAGAACTTTCAACTACGTTAAACAACATGGCTATCTCCAAAATTTTGATTGGATGTGGTTGGGGAAATGGTGGGTGTGAGAGGGGTGTTAGTCACCTTCCAATCGCTTTTGACTATTAAAAAGGGCATAAGCCACTCCAATCTCCAACTGAATAAGCGCTTTTCGAAGTTTCTACGACAACTTCTTCGATACGAAGTGCCCTGCTCTAAAGGAAAAAATTAATCAATAATACATTGTGCCAACATCGCTTTATATGCCTCCAGGGCATAACTTAAAACCATAACCCTGACGGTTGTGGGGGAGTTTTCTCCTCTTTACTTAGTCCCCGTTTCTTGTATCGTTCTCGAGTGTCCCCGTTCTTTACTTAGGCAGCGCGATCGCACTGCCTATGATTTATGCAACAACTTTCTATATAAACCTTATATGCCCCAGGGCATAACTTACAACCCTTGCACTGAGGGCTCTGAGAGGGTTATTATCCTAAAAGACCTAATTTCCATAACGTTAAACTAAGTTGAACAAAATGGATATCTCAAAATTTTGATTGGATGTTTTGGAAAATGGTGGAATTGAGAGGGCGTTAGTCTCTATCCAATCACTTTCAACTATTAAAAAAGGCACTAGCCCTTTTAATTTCCAAATGAATGAGCCCTTTGGAAGTTTCTACGACAACGCTTTCAATAAAAACTTTATATGCCCCAGGGAATAGCTTATAACCCTTGCCCTGACGGCTGTGGGGTGAGGGGTTGTCATCCTTAAAGACTAAATTTCCAAAATTTTCAACTACGTTGAATAAAATGGCTGTCCAAAATTTTGATTGGATGTGTTTGGGGAAAAGATGGGCGTGAGAGGGGGGTTAGTTGCCCTCAAATCGCTTTCGACTATTAAAAAGGGTACTATCCCTTTGAATTTCAAATCAAATGAGCCCTTTTTCAAGTTTCTACGACAAAGATTTCAATGAAAACCTTATATGCCCCCAGGGCATAAGTTATAATCCCTGATGTTTGTGGGGGAGTGTCCTCCTCAAAAATATATTTTCTATCTGGAAATCAACTACGCTGAACAAAATTGCTATCTCAAAATTTTTATTGGATGTGTTTGTGGGAATGATGGGCTTGGGGGGGCTAGTTACCCTCTAATCACTTTCCACTATTAAAAAGGAAACTAGCCCTTTGAATTTCCAATCGAGTAGCTCATTCGATTGGAAATTCAAAGGGCTAGTTTCCTTTTTTTGAAGTTTCTACGACAACGCCTTCTATAAAAAACCTTATATGCCCCCAGGGCATAACTTAAAACCCTTGCCCTGAGGGTTGTGGGGGAGTGTCCTCCTCAAAAACATAATTTCTATCTGGAAATCAACTACGCTGAACAAAATGGCTATCTAAAAATTTTGATTGGATGTGTTTGGGTAAATGATGGGCGTGAGGGGGGGGGGCTAGTTGCCCTCCAATGTCTTTCGACTATTAAAAAGGGCACTAGTCTTTTGAATTTCCAATCGAATGAGCTTTTTTTGAAGTTTCTACGACAACGCTTTCATTAAAAAACCTTATATGCCCCCAGCGCATAACTGAAAACCCTTGCCCTGATGGTTTTGGGGGAGTGTCCCCCTCAAAATTTTATTTTCTATCTGGACATCAACTACGCTGAACAAAATGGCTATCTCAAAATTTTGATCGGATGTGTTTGGGGGAATGATCGACATGGATGGGGGGGGGCTATTTGCCCTCCAATCACTTTCGACTATTAAAAAGGGTACTAGCCCTTCAAATTTCCAATCGAATGAGCCTGTTTTGAAGTTTCTACGACAATACTTTCTATAAAAACGTTATATGCCCCCAGGGCATAGCTTAAAACCCTTGCCCTGAGGGTTGTGGGTGAGTGTCCTCCTCAAAAACATATTTTCTATCTGGAAATCAACTACGCTGAACAAAATGGCTATCTCAATATTTTGATTGGATGTGTTTGGGGCAATGATGGGCGTGGGGGGGCTAGTTGCCCTCCAATCAGTTTCGCCTATTAAATAGAGTACTAGAACTCTCAATTTCCAATCGAATGAACCCTTTTGAAGTTTCGACGACGACCCCTTCCATATGAAGTGCCCATCTCTAAAGAAAAAAATAATAAATAGTACATTGTGCCATCATCGTTCTTATAAGCCCTCAGGGCATAAAAGAGCACTAGCCCTTTGAATTTCCAATCAAATGAGCCTTTTTTGAAGTTTCTAAGACAACGCCTTCTATAAAAACCTTATATACCCCAGGGCATAACTTAAAACCATTACCCTGAGGGTTGTGGGGGAGTTTCCTCCTCAAGAACATATTTTCTATCTAGAAATCAATTACGCTGAGAAAATGGCTATCTCAAAATTTTGATTAGATGTGTTTGGGGGAATGATGGGCGTGGGGAGGGCTAGTTGCCCTCCAATCACTTTCGACTATTAAATAGGGTACTAGTCCTTCGAATTTCCAATCGAATGAACCTGTTTCGAAGTATCTACTACAACGCCTTCTATAAAAACCTTATATGACCCCAGGGCATAACTTAAAACCCTTGCCCTGAAGGTTTTGGGGGAGTGTCCGCCTCAAAAACATATTTTCTATCTGGAAATCAACTACGCTGAACAAAATGGCTATCTCAAAATTTTGATTGGATGTGTTTGGGGGAATGATCGGCGTGGGGGGAGGGGCTAGTTGCCCTCCAATCACTTTCGACTATTAAAAAGGGCACTCGAACTCTCAATTTCCAATCGAATGAACCCCTTTTGAAGTTTCTACGACGACCCCTTCCATATGAAGTGCCCTGTTCTAAAGGAAAAAAATAATACGTAGTACATTGTGGCAACATCGTTCTTATATGACCTCAGGGCATAAATTAAAACCCTTGCCCCGAGGGCTAAGGGGGAGTGTCCTCCTCAAAAATATATTTTCTATCTGAAAATCAACTACGCTGAACAGAATGACTTATCTCAAAATTTTTATTTGATGTGTTTGGGGAAATGATGGGCGTAGGGGGGGGGGGGGCTAGTTGCCCTCCAATAACTTTCAACTATTAAAAAGGGCACTAGCCACAACAAGTTCCAAATGAATGAGCCAATTTTGAAGCTATTATGACAACTCCTTCGATACGAAGTGCCCGGCTTAAGAAAAAAAAAACACATTGTGCCCACATCGTTCTTTACTTAGGCAGCGCTATTGCGCTGCCTATGATAATTACCTGTACTGTAATACACTTTATCGTTCTGATAACAAGAGATATAAGTCAGACAGACGGCCTGTTAAACCGTGAACTCAGCAATACACAAAACAAAATCATATTCAGTTCTTTTTCTGTCAGCCCCTTTGCGCTTTTGTGTAAAATTGCAAGGCGGCGTAAAATTTGTCAGTAAAATATGTAATATACCGGTAAAATACCAATAAAATAGGTAAAATGCGTAAATTATGTAAAATACGTAAATTTTGCAGAATAGGTAAAATACCAATTTTACAAGTGTCCATAAAATTAAGGTAAAATACTTAAAATATCCAATTTTACCGTGACCAGTTTTACCAGTTACAACACTAGTGTTGATCAGATGATCAATTGACCGAAAAGGTAATATCTTCACGACAGTACTACTAATACTACAACAACCATTACAAGTACCGCTAACACTACTACTACTACTGCTACTAACACTACTACTTGTGTAGCGAGAACTTCCAAGGCTGAAAACATTGAAATAAAGATCTGAGGAAACGTTGATATGTTTGTTGAACTGAATCAAAACATACTTCGTGCATGCAGATTGCTGATGCGGGCGTATCAGCAATATATTTGGAACGGCTTACCGTATCAAGAGGAAACTTCTGAGGCATCAAGAATGGGATGTTCAACTGATCAAAAGGCAACCTGTACCAGCTACTACTACTAATAATACTGCTGCTATTGCTGTTACTACTACCACTAATACAACACTATTACTACTACTACTGTTCCTGCTACTACCACTACTATTATGATACTATTGTATTGTAGTGGACACTGCCAACAGATATTGCACTGGTAAACACGTTAGCCACCAGATATTGACCCGGAAATGGTGCTGCACCACCTATTTGGACGGGAACACCTTGCTAGTGTCAAATATTCTAATGGAATGTCTCGCGGTCACCACTACTGTACTGTAACTATAGAGTATGTTAAAACCCTAATACTGTATATCCTGATCCAGGGTATGGTTACATGATCGAACGGTAAAACAACCAAACTCTAGGCTAAGGGTGCACACAGCCTGGGTCACCACTAACATTTCTAGCTATCTCTTTGGAGGGTAAACGGACCCCCCTCTCAATATAATAAACGACGGTATTTCTCGCAACTCTTTTGCTACCCTGTCTGGGTTCCTGGAAAAATAGTCTACACGGCTGTAGAAAATAGCTTACTTTTATTCTTCTAAATGGGCACAAAACACATTTATCAATTATGAAAAAACATACGTACTCACTCGGCGGGGTATCAAATGCAGACTAAAAATAAAAACATCCCTTCTGTACAAATGCTCTTTCTGTAGGGGTGGACCTTAGATTTGCCCTAACCAATCAGCTAAATAAAAGTTCAAATCCCTGGCTTCTTTTGAATAATATTATCTTTCAATGGCCCAGACCCGGAAGAAAAAAATGGCATTTAACTTGAAAGCTTACTTATTGCAAAAGAATCTAGCATAGCAACGAGAGTTTAACTTGTGATTGAAAATTATACTATAGGTGAATCTAAACAAATGTAATTACGGAAAAGAAAACCGGTCATTTATCTGAAAAAAGCAAAGAACAAGGGGTGGAACCCCAATTGATACTAGTACAGCTAAGGCTACAATCAAGGCTAGGTACAATTAAATACAAATGAATGTCCATTGTCAGTCTAATATAGGCCTACATATGTTTATGTTTATTCATTAAAGACTTATTAATTTTAGATTTATTAAAGTTAAAAAGTTGGAATCATTTAAAATTTACTCTTTTTAGTAAAATGCAAATTATGTTTCGGTCTCGAGAAGGTATAGGGGCTGTCAGTCCTACTCATGTTAATTTCTGCTTGTTTTGAGTTTGACTCGGTTATTTCCTGTAATATCTGTTAGTTTTGGGTTTTGTTTATTTATTGATGGTGATTTTTGTTTGTTTTACGCTTGGTAGATTATTTGATCTTATTTCTGGTTATTTTTGGTTTAATGGAGTTCTTTGCTTTTCTTTGAAAAACTCATTTTGTGGGAATAATTTTTTTAATTCATAAGAGAAATAGGTACTATTACACAAAGCAAAAAAGTACAGTTCAGCCCAAAGAAGGAGAATTAACTTATTATAACTGTGGTACTACACGCATTTTGCACAAAATTGCCCCAATAAAGACTATTAAAAAAAACACATAAAACGACAGCCTTGGCTATGGCTCATAACAATGAAAAAAGTTATGCGTTTGCAGTCACATAAAATATACGGAAAAATTAAAGAAAAATTTGTTGAAATGGCAATTGATTCTTGCATTGACCAAACTTGTTGGCGAACCGACCTAATTGATAGAACGGAGGTAAACCATAGTGATACGACAACATTATGTTATTATGGAGATAAGCATTTTTGTCCGTCAACTTGGGTTAGAACTGAAATTGCAAAGACAGACTTCAGGGTCCAGCAAAAAACAAAAAAGGCAGGCCTAGTACTTACTCTTGCAGTAAATTTTTGTATAGGAGGGGATATTGGATATATAGCGAATCGCCTATCCCTAGAAGCGACTTGTATAACTGCGGGGGATATAGAGTTGGCTAGGCCAACTTATATAAAAAATGAGACACGTAAAATTGATTTTCCAGGAAACTTTTGAATAAAACAAAAAAAAATTCTAATCACATATAACAAATATGAGGCACCGACGAAAAGGCACCAAGGTGAAACACTCAATTTGTCAGAGAAAACTGGAAAGAAATTTATAGGGCACACATTTCCACAAAAAGCTGGAAAAATTCTGATACAATTTGAAAAACCAAATGTGGCAATTCAATTCCCATTCGACGAAGATTTATTTGTTTCTTCTGAAAAACAAATAGAACTAAAAGAGAGAAAGAAGTTGCAAAGTGAAATTACAAATTAAGAATTTAGTTTTAATCCGCCGAAGTATTTGTTTAATACTTCGGCAAAAGTAAAGAAAATTAAGAGAGAGAAAAGAAATATAAAATGGGACTACAATAAAGAAGTGCAGTCCAAGATGGCGGATACTTGGATCCAACTCAGATTTGGAGATGATTTATTTTGCGCGAGTGAAAAATTTGAGAAAAGTAGAAAAGAAAAGATATATGAAAAAAAGAGTTACGATTTACAAATTCAGCTTGTAATGGCGGAGAGAAAAATTTTGGGAGAATTATCAGACAAGAGTTACCAATGAGAATTACCAAGCTTAGATCTTAACAAGCTTAGATCGAAAAGGTCTTGGACCCACTGAGAACAAGAGATGATCAAAAAGTAGAATTGAGCGGATTTTAATTGGTTTCGGAAAAGTTGGGAGGCATTGAATTTCAGGCTGGATTGGAAAGACTTGGGAAGAAATCTGGAATTGGTCTTATCAGTTCTGAGGGATATTTGGTCTCTTTTGAGAGGAAGAGTCCCTTCGAGGAGCCATTAATGATAGTCGGTTTCCTCAACACACAACTGGTTGGCCAGTCGTGATCCCGTTACCGAGACTTTGCCTTTTTAATCTTGGGTCTCTAGGAGATGCTCTTTCCCATTACAGGTCACTTCATAATCAAATCTTTAGCAAGTAATCCCATTCGCTGTTTTTACTTTTCATGGGAATCGACAATTATTTCCCCTAAACCGTAATCCTTGAGTTACATATCCAAGTTTTATCTTCAGCTAGCACCAACGTGCATTCTTTGTTTGGAGATGAGACCCAGAAAAACAAACTCATCGTTCGCTCTGATTTTTACCATATTTCTCTGCACTCCAATCGTTTTCGCGGACCCTTGTATATTTTTTGTCATGAATAATTTTAAGTTATGTCATTGGGTAAGGCGTGTTTCAATTCAAACGTGGATATATTTTCAACGCTGGAGGTTAAAAGGCTAGTTTGGCCAGTCCCTTTTGGACGTCTGACACAATTCATACGTCAGAATCCCGATTTTTCACTTCTCTTTATGTAAATTTTGTGAGAGCGAGAAAATTCTTGTTAATCGTACTGCAAACGCCTGACTAAGGTTGACCTGAACCTACAAGATTGTTATCTCTATTCGAAATTTCCATTATGCGGTTGATTTGGGGATTATAGTTTACTTTGGCTAGGCCAGAGAATTTCTAGAATTTCTAGATGGGCAAGGTTATTTTCTGCTAACCTTGTGGACTTCAATTTTTAGAATTCTCAAACATTCTGCTGACAGATCCTGAGCCATGTTGTGGAAGCAGCACACCAGACATTGCTCAGAGATGAAAGACAGAAGGCTAACTGATATTGTAAAGTTGACGTTTAGTGTTTTAGGTTGCTAAAATTGAACCAGCATGGCGCATAGATGGCCGCTTATCTCACGAGGGAGGTGTTTGGGCGCACGCCCTTTTTTTATCAGATAAATATCCTTTTTCATTTTTTTGCTTATATTTACCTGTACTATAATTTTAATTTACAAGTTAAACCCTCTTTGTCAAGGCAATAGTTTCACCAGAGGGAAGACAGTGACTTGAAATTTCATTTTTATCTGGCTGACTTTGGCTATTGAAAGAAAATATATGCGAAAAGTAAGTTCGGTTTGGACTTCTCAAATATTTGATTGACCTGCATGCACACTGGGTTAGGCCAGAAGCAACCTTTCTTTTTATGTGTGCAGATTTTTCTTAGTTACTTCCCGTTTAGAATTCAGATAGTGATATTGGAGTGGACATTGGCAAACAAAAATAAGCTATTTCCTACGAGTGTATTAGAATATTTTTCTCCGATTTCTGGTGGGGTTAGGGAAAGAGTATCGAGAATTATCGACATTGTAGCATTGACCGGAGGACCCATCACCCTCCAAGAATATATTTATTAGTGGTGAAACAGGTTGCAGCACCTTGGACCAGATAGTTTGGTTCTTACTCACCTGACAGTTAGTACACTTGTCGAACCCACTCTGGTTGTAATATCAGGGGGTGAAGAACCTGTAGAACCCTTGGGACCACTTGACTCCGATATTATACCCTAGTATCGTCAGTATTTAAACTGGTGGCTTGGTACCATACGCTGGAGGCGTTAGGAATATACAGCTTTTAATTACCCGAGAAAATCGTGAAATGGATAAAAAAAATGCTGCTGAACGTACTGGTTGTCTCACTTTTAGCCTCAGATTATAAGAACGTCACCTAAACGTCACAATATGTCACTTCTTTTTTCAAATAACGGTTTGCTGATGTATTAGTCAGTAAATTAAAGCCGTGGATGAAGGACTCAACTATGCTGAAATTCCTAGAAAGAGAAGTGAAAATTAGGTGACAAGAACGACGTCAAAACGTTGTATAGCGTTGCTTATCTTTAAAAAGGGTTTAGATAACGCACGAAAGTCTTAAATGGGTAAAACTAAGCTTCTGATCACACTGGCAAAAAATGAGGTTCAGGTTGTATTAGTCATTTTTGCATCGCATTAGAGGCCATAAATCAGGATTGTGTACCTCAGTTTTCTTAAAAATATCAACGTTGTCAGTAGGTCACGTTAGGTTATGTGACGTTTTGACGTTGTAATATGGGTAAATTTTTTGAAAATAAAAAGTCAGACATAAACTATACAACCTGATTCTAAGAATTAAAATTCTATTTCAGAACGTTGTAGATATGCCAAGTATCATGAATTTTTTTTTTAAATTAAATAAAAAAAAGCAAGTTTTTTTAACTGAAAGTAAGGAGCGACATTAAAACTTAAAACGAACAGAAATTATTCCATATATGAAAGGGGCTGTCCTCCTCAACGCCTCGCTCTTTACGCTAAAGTTTGACTCTTTCTCACTACTTTATTTTTTTAAACAATAAAAAACTTTAGTGTAAAGAGCGAGGCGTTGAGGAGGGACAGCCTCTTTCATATACTGAATAATTTCTGTTCGTTTTGAGTTTTAATGTCGCTCCTTACTTTCAGATAAAAAAACTTGTTTTTTTTTATTTAATTTCTGATCGTTTTTTAGTTAATGCAGCTTTTATTTTGGCTTACCGTCACTGAATAAGTAAAAAAAAATTCGCATATTAATTTTAATTTTCTTGTGCTAAATGGCTTTCCAATAAACCAAAACCAATACTATACAGAAATACCAATACAGAAATTATTCTGTATATGAAAGAGGCTTTCCCCTCCTCAACGCCTCGCTCTTTACGCTAATTTTTTTATTGTTTAAAAAATAGAGTTGTGAGAAAGTCAAACATTAACGTAAAGAGCGATGCTTTGAGAAGGGGACAGCCCCCTTCATATATGGGATGATTTCTGTTTATTTTAACTTTTAATGTCGCTACTTACTTTCAATAAAGAAAACTTGTTTTTTTTATTTAACTTTTGACCGGTTTGGAATTAATAAAGATTTCGGTTTTTACTCAACGTACATGAATAATTACAAAAAAAATTTCATATTAATTTTACTTTTATTTGGTTAAATGGCTTTCTCGAAACTTGTTTAATTTTATTTACGAACGTTTTTATTAGCAATAAATATACGTAACTTACGAATTAACTTACGTAACGAACTTCTATATTCATATATTCTTAATACGTATATTAAGGAATTCGCCCCCTAGTCAATACCTTGCTCTTTAAGCTAAATTTCGAATTTTGTTCTTTAAAAATGACCCTTAATAACAAAGGCCGTTAAATAGAATAAATAGGTCTAAGGGAAGTACTAAAACATCTTTGGCTTAAAGAGGGAGGTAATGACTAAGGGGTGAACCCAATCATATACGTAACATTTTCCGTTCGTTTTAAGTTGTGATGTTGCTCCTTACTATCAGTTGAAAAACTTATTTTTTTATTTGATTTCTGGTCTTTTTTTTAAAGAATGCTGGGAAATCTGGCGCCCCCTTCATAGCAATGTCCCTTCCCCCATGAAAATTCCTTCATGGAAAGATCCTCCCACATAACCCCCAACCCAACTCCCTCCCTCCACTACCAGAAAAAATCCCCCCTGAAAACGTCTTTATACTTCCCAATAACCAAAACCATATGTTAACATTGGGTAAAGTTCATAACTTTCAGCCCTCCCCCCGAGGATTTCGGGGAATTAAGTCATCCTTAAATACATAGTTGTCATAATTTCGACCATGCTGAAAAAAATGGCTATATCAAAATTTTGATCGGATGACTTTGGGAAAAAATTTGCGTTGGAGGGGGCCTAGTTGCCTTCCATTTTTTTTGGTCGCTTAAAAAGGGCACTAGAACTTTTAATTTCCGTTCCAATGAGCCCAGCCACGGTATTCTAGGAGCACTGGGTCGATACGATCATCCCCGGGGGAAAAAACACAAAAAAAAAAACAAATAAACACGCATCCGTGATCTTTCTTCTGGCAAAAAATGCAAAATTCCCTATTTTTGTAGATAGGAGCTTGGAACCTCTACAGTAGGGTTCTCTGATACTCTAAATATGATGGTGTGATTTTCATTAAGGTTCTATAACTTTTGGGGGGTCTTTCCCCCTTTTTTTGAAAATCAGCCAAATTTTCTCAGGCACATAACTTTTGATGGGTAGCACTAAACTTGATAAAAGTTATATATTTGAAATCAGCATTGAAATATGATTCTTTTGATGTATCTATTGGTATCAAAAACCCGTTTTCTAGAGTTTCGGTTACCATTGAGCCGGGTCGCTCCTTACTTACAGTTCGTTACCACGAACTGTTTGACAAGAAGCCGGACATTAATTATACAAACTGATTCCAAGAATTATAATTATGTTTCAGAACTTTATGGATATGCTGAAAACGTCGTGTAACGAATACTTTTAGCACTGTACAAGAAAACGACTAGGTGGATGATTCAATATTTTTATTACAATTAAACTGATTTTTACTTTTTCATGTTTCAAGTTGACTTTTCATGCATAAATATGGATATTACAAAAAGAAATTTCAGGGACTTTGTGAGATTTGTCGTAATTTAAAAAGAGGTACTTCAAATCGCTTGAAAATAAAACATCACTTCCATTGAAATTTGACGGGAAACAACAACTTTGAATAATTTGAACAGCAAATTAAGGACTTTTTTAAGAATAAGAACGTTTTCCGCTACATCTGCATCTGGTGGTGCATACCAGATTTGCTTTTAAAAATTTCCATATGAAACACAGCCTTTTTTATAATTGCACTTGGTCACCTCTTTGCAGGTAGAAGACTCCTCTGGTAAATCGCTTCAATATGGAACCCATTTTCCACCTTTGTCTCATTTCCATCCCCATTCTGAAGGATCGAGTTTAAATTGTTCAGGTCTAAGTGATTAATTCCAGATTCTGGCCTGGAAAACAGCACTTCAGATATGCTGCAGTGTTTTTGCTCTTGTTGGAGGAATTCAGCCCACTGATTTACCCTGGCTAAATAGGTTTTTGCAAGCCTCGTTGATATCGGCATTGCAACTCGTGCGGTAATATAGAAGAATTACAAATCACTAGAGCTCAGCAACAACGACCTTGTCAGTGTCTTTATTACCTTCGGTTGCGCTAGTCATCGATGATGATATTCTAGATTCCAACGTGATTCCTAGCAGGGCCAACGTTCACAAATGAAGAAGTGGTGTCGAAGCCAAGGAAGGCATAGAAAGTTGGTTGTGTTTTACATTTGGACCAAGCCTCGCAGTGATGCAGTGTATCGGGATAAACTTACAGTTTTCATCAACTTCAAAGGACATACACAATTCATCGACATTCAAATCGTGGAAAAATCGAACCAGCAAAACAAAATATCCGTGCCTACCGACTGAATCATCAGGAGCTTGTACCAAGCATCACTGCTTACCTTTGAGTTTAGAACAATGTGTGTATAAACCTTTTCATGGACTGGGACTTGAATTTCTAGTATTGATCATTCGGTCAGACTACAACACAAGTTCATTCCTTGTAGCAAATAGCTCTCGATTTTCGGGTTGGCCTATCTTTTCCAAGAAAATTTCCGACAGGAATTCAAACAGCTCTTGCTTATTCTCATCAGCCTGCAAGAAGCTTTCCATTTTGACTTCTGGGATATCCTGTTTGTGAACAAAACCCGGTTTCTGATCCCTGTTCCACCTTTTGTTCTTGTTCCAGATTTCAGGCTATCTTCTATGTACACGTCCCATATGATATCAAGTATCTTGTATCGCATGAGCTGAGGTTGAATATACGGAATGAACACATCAATTGTACAATCACCAAAAACTCTGGCTTCACCGGGTTTCATAATATGTACGATGACTGCTCCGTCCAAAATTCACTGCGAACTAAACAGAGCTAAAACAGATATTGGCAACTCTGAGCATGTTTCTACTTATCTGATCCCTGTTCCTCATCCCTGATCCCGTACTGATCCTGTTCTACGTTTTTCTCTTGTTCCAGATTTCAGGCTATCTTCTATGCACACATCCCATATGATATCAAGTCTTTTGTATCGCATGAGCTGAGGTTGAATATACGGAATGAACACGACAACTGTATAATCCACTAAAAGCTTTGGCTTCGCCGGGTTTCAAAATATGTACGATGACTGCTCCGTCCAAAACCCACTGCGAACTAAACAGAGCTAAAATAAATATTGACAACTCTGAACATGTTTCTACTTATCTGATCCCTGTTCCTCATCCCTGATCCCGTACTGATCCTGTTCTACGTTTTTCTCTTGTTCCAGATTTCAGGCTATCTTCTATGCACACATCCCATATGATATCATGTCTTTTGTATCGCATGAGCTGAGGTTGAATATACGGAATGAACACGTCAACTGTATAATCTACCAAAAGCTTTGGCTTCGCCGGGTTTCAAAATATGTACAATGAATGCTCCGTCCAAAATCTACTGCGAACTAAACAGAGATAAAATAGATATTGGCAACTCTGAACATGTTTCTACTTATCTGATCCCTGTTCCTCATCCCTGATCCCGTACTGATCCTGTTCTACGTTTTGCTTTTGTTCCAGATTTCAGGCTATCTTCTGTGCACACATCCCATATGATATCAAGTCTTTTGTATCGCATGAGTTAAGGTTGAATATACGGAATGAACACGTCAACTGTATAATCCATCAAAAGCTTTGGCTTCGCCAGGTTTCAAAATATGTACGATGACTGCTCCATCCAAAATCCACTGCGAACTAAACAGAGCTAAAATAGATATTGGTAACTCTGAACATGTTTCTGCATATTCAAGCAGCAGTGGAATGATATTGAATTTTGGTCTGCTTCGGAGCTTAACCTCGCTTGAAAGCGCGGGAGGAAACATCTGTTTTTCATGGAAGAAGAAGTTTGTTAGGTCAGTAGATTTGGATTGGCTAGCAATCTAGAGACCAGAAAAAAGGTCTTCGTTCTTTCTGGAGGCATCTAGCTTGCTCTTCATTGGTATACTTGCAGTATGTTCTCGCTTTTTCTGAAATATTTCGACAATATTTTGAGGGATTTTGTCTGACAGTGGTTGTTTCCGTAAGAGGTTCATCACGAATTCCTTGTACTGCTGTTCCCCTTTCTGATATAGGGATGAAACAAGTCCTTTTACCAGAACAATTTTTTAACTATCTTAAATAAGCAATTCGTTGGGCTCTTCTTCAAATTGATTTCCAAATTCTTCGACGACATCCGCAAGCCTCTTCACATCAACTAAAAATTGCTTCTGCGTGTTTTCATTTTCTTTGTGATGCGTAGACAGACTGTTTTTCGTCCCAAAATATTGGAGCTCAAACTCTTCAATCAAATTTGCGATTTCTGGTCCAGCAACTAAAATTCGTCTGAGATCCTTCTCATCAGAAGCTAGACCAACTACACCACCAATATATTTAATTAATTTATTCCATTGCTTGTGTGCTTGTTCAATAGGTATACTAAACGGAAAATTAGGATAAACAATATTAAGCTAAGCAGAAAAACAAATGAATTAGAAAGAGAGGAAGATGTCTCAGAGCGAGTCCCAGAGTAGGGATAATTTAATTTAGCTAAGAAACAAAAAGAAAAGGACATTTATCTGGAAATCAGGGACATGGCCCTAATACCTATGAACACTCCATCTAAATTTGTCATATAGCGTTAAATTGTAGGATTAACGACGTTCCACTGATAATATCTTCGCCTCCCTTTCTATGAGTTTTTCAGCGCAGTTGAGACATCGTCTATCATTTTACTTTACCGACTCTTATATATCAAAAAAATATATTTTTATGAAGACACGCGACGTTATGTTACGTTTGTACAACGTTTTCATCATTTGAGGATAAGTGTGAGACGACCAGCACAATAAACAGAATTTCTATCCATTTTAAGACTATCTTGCGCTATTAAACCACCATTTGTATTTTTTCCAATGATTCGCAACGTTTTACGATGCTTTGACGACGTTCTAGTGACCAAATTTTTTGCCCTCACTTCCAGGACTGTTCAGCGTAGTCAAAAGTAAATGTCCCCTAATTTACATGTTTTCTTCAAACACTAAACGATTATTTTTATTTTTAAAGCTTAGCCACCCCACTAATAACTGCAAACCGCTCTTTTATCAAACCCACGCTAGCGTACTCTTGCTGTTTGTGTAGACCTGGGGCAAAAATACAGCAAGAGTTTGACTATTGTTTTCCTGAAAGCCTTTTAGAACGCAACAGAGACAATCAGCTGTTGTTGACTTCCCATCAAAGGACTATGGCAATCCCTTTTTTCTATTGTACTTTCTTTAATTCTGTCCAGGAAAGAATGCTCTAAACTTACTTTTTTTTATTCAAGGAGTATTCCATGGAGTGTTATTTTCGGCAAGCCTGGCATGATGCCCGTCTTACGTTTGAGAGTGAAATAGATGAGTTGAGTTTGAGCATTAAAACGTTAGATGGAATATGGAAGCCAGACACCTTCTTCTATAATGGGAAAAGGTCTTACCTCCATACTATTACAATGCCAAATAAGTTTTTTCGTCTGAAAAAAGATGGAAGTATTTCTTACTCGATGAGGTAACAGTTGTTCCTTGATTCAATTAAACTTTAAAAAAGACTAACAAGTTTTCTTTAATCTGTGTCCGGTCTTGATATCACATTCAGCTCTTAACACTAGTGTTCTTACTTTTGCACGAAACGATTCTAGAATAAAGGCTCATTCACAATAAATTTAATTTACGCAGTAAATTTCACAACTATGGGGAAACTCTACCCCCTACCTCCATTCTTTACCCAAATTGAACGCTAAACCTAACTGTACTCCTTCAAGTAATGGATGCAAAGGGTGAGTCTCCCTCCCTATCCTTAGTAAGTTGGGGAATCTTATACCCAAAAATACTTTTCAAGCAAATATTTTATGTCTCTCCCCTAGCCCTTCACTAAAATATTCACTGATCCAACCCCCGAGGCAGCCGGTGCGTAATTTTAGAATTCTGAGTAGTCAGTAATGCTACTACAGAGTCGATATATAACAACGGTTCCTTTTTGTGTGGGCTGCATATATGTTTGGGAAGAAATCCTCCACCTTGTATAATTACGCTACATATTTTTACCTTAATAGTGCTGTGACCTTATTTTGGCCAAAATTGTTAATGCGTGGTACAGTCGGCACTTGGCTAAGTTGTGATCTCTTTTATTACTTGAGAAGGAAAATTAAACTTAGAGCTTTATTCGAACGAGTCATTTCCCCATTTCATACGGCCACTGCAATGGCACAATAATCCCTGGAAAAATACACAAACCCATTACCATAATTCTTAGAATTATTCCAAATTCCGTATTTTCAAACACTTCGTAATGGACTGTAAATAAGGAGCGACCCGGCTCAATAGTAACCGAAACTCTAAAAAACGGAATTTTGATGCAAATAGATACCCCAAAAGAATCAGATTTTTATGCAGATTTTAAATATATAAGTTTCATCAAGTTTACTAAAATTCAGAACTTACCGCACTGAGAAAATTTGCCTTATTTTTGAAAAAATAGGGAAACACCCCCTATTAGTTATAGAATTTTAATGACAATCACACCATCAGATTCAGCGTATTAGTCAACCCTACTATAGAAGCTTCAAGCTCCTATCTGCAAACATGTGGAATTTTATAGTTTTTGCCAGAAGAAAGATCAGGGATCGTGTTTATTTGTTTTTCGTCTTTTGTTTTTTTTTTCCAGGGGTGATCGTATCGACCTAGTGGTCCTAGAATATCGTGGGAGGGCTCATTCGAACAGAAATTAAAAGTTCTAGTGCGCTTTTTAAGTGACCAAAAAAATGAAGTGCAACCAGGCCTCCTCTAACGCTCATTTTACCCAAAGTCACCCGATCAAAATTTTGAGATAGCTATTTTGTTCAGCATGGTCGAAAAACACAATAACTATGTCTTTGAGAATGACTTAATCCCCCACAGTCCCCGGGGGAAGGTCTGCGAGTTAAGAACTTTCCCAATGTTTACATACAGTATTGGTTATTGTTGGGGTTCCACCCCTTATTTCTTTTCTTTTCAGATAAATGACCTATTTTCTTTTCTGTAATTACATTTACCTACCAGGGAATTTTGAATCGTAAGTTAAACTCTCGTCGTCAAAGCAACTATTTTGCAAGAGAAAATAAATTGACTGGATTATAAATCAGTATGAGTCATCAAATGGGCTTGCTAAATTTCAAGTCATTGATTCTGAAAATATGTGTAGGGCAAGTTCAATTGCTGGACTTGATATATTTGATTGGCCCGCGACAAACTGAGCCACACCCCAAGTGCCAAGGTTCCTCTATGTGGTAAAATATTATAAGTTAGTCGACATTGAGATTGAGACTCCGTGTGGGGATTTAAATATTTGTTTTTGCGCACTTTTTTAAAAGATTACAAGTAAGCTATTTTCTAAAGCTGTATAGACCATTTTTCCAGGAACCCAGACAGGATAGGAAAAGTTGCGAGAAATACCAACATTATGATATCGACGGGGGTCCATTTACCCTACAAAGAGATATTAGTGGAGACCCTGGTTGGGCACCCTTGACCTAGAGTTTGGCCGTTTGACCGTTCGATCACGTTATCATACCCTGCAGCAAGGTATACTGTAATAGGTATTATCGTACTCTATATTTACGGAACAATAGTGGTAACCGCGGTCATTCCATTACAATATTTGGCGCCAGCGAGGCGTCCGCTCCAGTAAGTGGTGTAGCACCATTTTTTCGCAAATATCTGGTGGCAGTCGTGGCTTACCACACAAACTGTGGTGCCAGCGTTGGTACAACACAAACAGTTATTGGGAAGTATACAAAAGTTTTCAGGGGGGATTTTTTCCGGTAGTTAAGGGGGGGGGTCGGGTGTTAATGGGAAGATCTTTCCATGAAGGAAGTTTTCATGAGGGAAGGAACATTGCTATGAAGGGGGTGCCAGATTTCCCCGCATTATTTAAAAAAACGATCAGAAAATAAATATAAAAAAAAACAATTTTTTTCAACTGAATGCAAGGAGCAACATCAAAACATAAGACGAACAGATATTATTACGTATATGATTGGGTCCACCCCCTAGTCATTAACTCACTTTTTACGCTAAAGTTTTTTTGTACTTTCATCAGAGCTATGTATTCTAATTATTGGCCTTTGTGGTTAAGGGATCATTCCTAAAGAATTTGAACAAAATTTGAACTTTAGCGTAAAGAGCGAGGTATTGACTAGGGGTTGAACTCCCTGATATACGTAATAAAAATATACGAATATAGAAGTTCGTTACGTAAGTTACGCCAGAATAAAATTTTGAGAAGGCTATTTAGCCAAAAAAACTAAAATTAATATGCAAATTTCGTTTTAATTATTCATGTACGGTGAGCCAAATCAAAGCTGCATAATTCAAAAATGTTCGGAAATCAAACTAAAAAAACAAGTTTTTTTTAACTGAAAGTAAGGAGCGACATTAAAACTTAAAATGAACAGAAATTATTCCGTATATGAAAGGGGCTGTCTCCTCCTCAACGCCTCACTCTTTCCGCTACAGTTTTTTTTTGTTTTAAAAAATAAAGTTGTGAGACATAGTCAAACTTCAGCGTAAAGAGCGAAGCGTTGAGGAGGGGACAGCCCCTTTCATATAAGGAATAATTTCTTTTTGTTTTAAATTTTATTGTCGCTCCTTACTTTCAGTTAAGCTCTTTTTTTTATGTAATTTCAGATAAGAGCTGAAGACCTTTCCTCTAGGTTTTAAGTTAAGTTGAGTTTGATGACATATTTAACATCGCCATTTTCAAAGTAGTATTACTATACAATATAATAATAATATGAGGGAATCGTCATAAAGCTACTGCTATAATAATACAATTTTATCAAAAATTGGTCGTTATTTTATCTACGGGATTTAAAAGATTGTAAACGAAAATATGGGATTCAGTTTAATTCTGGGGGTCTTACTGATCAAAATTTACGTTTCTGAACCTGGTTAACATTAACACAGAAAAAATGATACCATATATTATTTTTATAATCATTATTCATCAAATATTCTGTTGTTTCTTGAGAACCTTTTATTACAACCTATTTATTTGCTATGAAACTATGATATGTTAGAAACATATGACGTCCTTTAACATACCATCCTTATGAAATTCGGCCCTGTTGCAAAAACTTTTCATGCAGACTGAATCCTTAATGTCATTTATTAATTGTTATCCCTCGAAAATAAGAAGAATAATGTCACCAAAATATCAACTCGATTAAGAAGGTGGGGCAATCAACAGAAGAAAATGATGGAAATTGAAGATAGTCTTGATGCAGCTCCAAAAAACAGTTGCCTTGACAAAGAAGTAACAAATTATAAAATTTATATTTCTTCAAATTTTCATGAGTGTCCGTCAACCCTAAGTATGACTAAATAAAAAAACACAGTTTTTTAAACTGAAAGTAGGAAACGACATTAAAACTTAAAACGAACAGAAATTATTCCGTATATGAAAGGGGCTGTCCCCTCCTCAGCGCCTCGCCCTTTACGCTAAAGTTTGACTTTCCCACAACTGTATTTTTTAAACAAAAAAAAAACTTTCGCGTAAAGAGCGAGGCGTTGAGGAGGGGACAGTCCCTTTCATATACGGAATAATTTCTCTTCGTTTTAAGCTTTAATGTCGCTCCTTACTTTCAGTTTAAAAAACTTGTTTTTTTTATTTAATTAACTTACGTAACGAACTTCTATATTCGTATATTTTTATTAAGTATATTATGGGGTTAGCCCCAGAGTCTATACCTCGCTCTTTACGTTAAGTTCAAATCGTGTTCCAATTCTTTAAGAATGACTCCTTAATCACAAAGGCCGTTAATTAGAATAAATATCTCTGATGAAAGTACAAAAAACTTGTTTCCTTGTGAATCAGACGAAATTGGGAAAAAAGGGGCGTGGGAGGGGGCCAAGTTAAGCTCCACCATTTTTTGGCACTGAAAAGGGCACTATAACTTTTAATTTCCGTTCGAAAGAGCTCTCTCTTGATGTTGTAGGACCACTGGGTCGGTACGATTACCCCTGAGAAAAAAAAAAATATAAACACGCATCTTTGATCTTGGTTCTGGCAAAAAATACAAAGTTGCACAATTTTGCAGATATGAGCTTGAAACTTATGTAATAGGGTTTTCTGATATGCTGAATCTGAAGGTGTGATTTTCATTAAAAATTTTTCACTTTTATGGGATGTTTCCCCCCTCTTTCCAAAATCAGGTAAATTTTCTCAGGTTCGTAGCCTTTGATGAGAAATACTAAACTTAATGAAATTTCAATATTTAGACTCAGCATTATAAGCCCATTCTTTTTATACATTTATTGACATGAAAATTCTGTTTTTTAAAGTTTCGATTACTCTTGAGCCGTATCGATTTTTTTTATGTTTTTTTTTATTACGTATATGTTTTAACGTATATGAGGGGGTTCTCCCCTTAGTCAATACCACGTTCTTTACGCTAAAATTAAAATTTTGCTTAAATCACAAACCCCTGAATCACGAAGGCCGTTTAATTAGAACAGATAGCTCTTTTGAAAGCACTAAAAAAAACTGTAGCGTAAAGAGCGAGGTATTAACTTAGGGGAGAATCCCCTCATATACGTAATAATTTTTGTTCATTTTAAGCTCCAGTGTTGCTTTCTACTTTCAGTTGAAAAAACTTGTTTTTTTTAAATTTAATTTCTGATCGTTTTTTAAATAAGGCTGGGAAATCCGGTGCCCCATTCGTAGAAATGTCCCTTAACCCAAGAAAACATCCTCCACGGAAAGATTCTCCCGAGTAACCCCCTCCTCCAGCCCCCTCCCCCCACCAGAAAAAAATCCTTCCTGAAAATGTCTGTATACTTCCCAATAACCAATACTATACGTAAACAATGGGCATAGTTCATAACTTGCAGCCCTTCCCCTGGGAACTCTGGGGGATTAAGTCATCCTAAAAGACGTATTTATTAGATTTTCGACTGTGCTGAACAAAATGGCTATCTCAAAATTTTCACGGCTTCGGGGAAAAAATGAGCGTGGGAGGGGACCAAGCTGCCCTCCAATTTTTTTGGTCGCTTAAAAAGCGCACTAGAACTGCTATTTTCCATTCGAATGAGCCCTCTCACAATATTCGTGGACTAATGCATCGATACAAACACCCCTGGGGAAATAAAAAAAAACAAAAAAAAAACAAATACACCCATATCCGTGATCCTTCTTCTGACAAAAAATACAGAATTCCAAATTTTTGCAAATAGGTGCTTGAAACTTCTACAGTAGAGTTTTCTGATACGATGAATCCGATGGCGTGATTTTCATTAAAGTTTTATGACTTTTAAAGGGTTTTCTCCCCTGTTTTCAAAAATAAGGCAAGTTTTCTCAGGCGCATAACTTTTAATGGGTAAAACTAAACTTGATGAAACTTATATATTTAAAATCAGCATAAAAATCTGATTTATTTGACATACCTATTGGAATCAAGATTCTGTGTTTTGGAGTTTTGATTACTATTGAGCCGGGTCACTCCTTACTTACAGTTCGTCACCACGAACTGTTTGTAAAGAAGAAAAATAGGCACAAAGAGTATACGTGACTTCCTGTGCTGTATCGGATAATGCTGCACTATCAGATAATAAAAATTATTATGGATAAATAATTTACAGTCTCGACCGGAGCAATCAACTCAAGGCCGTATCAAGGCGGAGGTCTGAACTCCCCCAAAATTATTGTCCGACTCTTAAAAACATAACGAAAATAAACTAAGTTTTGATGTGTTTTTTTTTAATTTGTAACCCCCACCCCTGAAAAAAATTATGGATACGTTCTTGGATCAAATAATGGCTTTTTAAACGTATACATATTAATTCATAATAATATTAATAAAAAACAAGTTGTTTTTTAACTGAAAGTAAGGAACGGCGTTAAAACTTAAAACGAACAGAAATTATTCCGTATATGAAAGGGGTTGTCCCCTCCTCAAAACCTTGCTCTTTACGCTAAATTTTTTCATTGTTTAAATAAATAAGAGTTATGAGAAAGTCAAATTTTAGCGTAAAGAGCGAGGCGTTGAGGAGGGGACAGCCCCTTTTATATACGGAATAGTTTCTGTTCGTTTTAAGTTTTAATGTAGTTCCTTACTTTCAGTTAAAAAAAAACTAGTTCTTTTATTTAATTTCTGAGCGTTTTTAAATTAGTGCAGCTTTTGATATTGGCTCACCGTACATGAATAATTAAAACAAAATTTGCATATTAATTTTACTTTTATTGGGTTAAATGGATTTTTCGAGAGTTGTGTAATTTTATTTACGAAAGTTTTTATTAGTAATAAATATACGTAACTTACGAAATAACTTACGTAACGAATTTCTATATTTATATATTTTTAATACGTATATTAGGGGGCTCGCTCCCTAGTCAATACCTCGCTATTTAAGCTAAAGTTTGAATTTCGTTCCAATTCTTTAAAAATGACCCCTTAATCACAAAGGCCGTTATTTAGAATAAATAGCTCTTATGAAAGTACTAAAAGAAAAATCTTTGGCTTAAAGAGCGAGGTATTGACTAGGGGGTGAACCCAATCATACTCGTAATATTTTCTGTTCGTTTTAAGTTTTGATGTTACTCCTTATTTTCAGTTGGAAAACTTCTTTTTTTATGTTTAATTTCTGATATATTTTTTTAATAATGCTGGGAAATCCGGCGCCCCCTTCATAGCAATGTCCCTTCCCCCATGAAAACTTCCTTCGTGGAAAGATCTTCCCACATAACCCCCGACCTAACCACCCTCCTACTACCAGAAAAAATCCCCCTGAAAACGTCTGTATACTTCCTATTAACCAATACTATATGTTAACATTGGGGAAAGTTCATAACTTTCAGCCTTCCCCCCGGGAATTTCGGGGAATTAAGTCATCATAAAGGACATATTTATCATATTTTCAACCATGCTGAACAAAATTGCTATCTCAAAATTTTGATCAGGTGACTTTTGGAAAAAAATGAGCCTGGGAGGGGGCCTAGTTACCCTCCATTTTTTTGGTCACTTAAAAAAGGCACTAGAACTTTTAATTTCCGTTCCAATGAGTCCTCCCACGATATAATTTTTGTAGATTAGAGACTTGAAACCTCTACAGTAGGGTTCTCTGATAGGGGGTCTTTCCCCCTTTTTTCGAAAATCAGCCAAATTTTCTCAGGAGCGTAACTTTTGATGGGTAGGACTAAACTTGATGAAAATTATATATTTGAATTCAGCATTGAAATCTGATCCTTTTGATGTATCTATTGGTATCAAATACTCGTTTTCTAGAGTTTCGGTTACCATTGAGCCGGGTCGCTCCTTACTTACAGTTAATTACCACGAACTGTTTGATGCATTGCAAATTAGAGTTTTCTTTACATATTCAAGTTCTGAGATTACGTGTGCATCAGAACATGACCTACATCAAACAGTTCGTGGTAACGAACTGTAAGTAAGGAGCGATCCGGGTCAATAGTAACCAAAACTCTAAAAACCGGAATTTTGATACCAATAGATACATCAATAGAATCAAATGTTTATGCTGATTTCAAATATACATTTCATTAATTATTTAATGAAAGTTTCATTAATTTTAGTCTTACCCATCAAAACTTACGCGCCTGAGAAAATTTGCCTTATTTTTGAAAAAAGGGGAAACAACCCATAAAAGTCTCAGAACTTTAATGAAAATCACACCATTAGATTCAGCGTATCAGAGAACCCTACTAAAGATGTTTCAAGCAAAAATACAAAAATGTGGAATTTTGAATTTTTTCTAGAAGAAAGATCACGGGTGCGTGTTCATTTGTTTTTTGTTTTGTTTTTTATTTCCCAGGGGTGATTGTATCGATCCAGTAGTCCTATAATATCGTGAGAGGGCTCATCTCAACGGAAATTAAAAGTTTTAAGTGCCCTTTTTAAGTGACCAAAAAATGGAAGGCAATTTGGCCCCCTCCCACGCTCACTTTTTTCCCAAAGTCACCCAATCAAAATTTTGAGATAGCCATTTTGTTTAGTATAGTCGAAAATATAATAAATATTTCTTTAAGGATGACTTAATCCCCCACAGTTCCCGGGGGAAGGGCTGCTAGTTATGAACTTTGCCCTTTGTGTATATATAGTATTGCTCAATGGGAAGCATACATACGTTTCAGGAGGGATTTTTCTTGTGTGTGTGGGGGGGGGGGTCGGAGTAGGGAGTTACGGTGAAGGATCTTTCTAAGGAGGATGTTTCCTTGGAGGAAGGGACACTCCTATGAAGGGGGTGCCGGATTTCCGAGCATTATTTAAAAAAACGATCAGAAATTAAATAAAAAAGCTTTTTCAACTGAAAGTAAGGAGCAACATTAAAACTTAAAACAAACAGAACTAATATAAATGTCTTTACTTTTATAACTTTAATAAATCAAATAATATTAACATTTTGATTACTAAATATCACTATATGTAGGCTATATTAAACTGATAATGCCCATTCATTTGCATTTTTTTTCAGTAAACTGCAAATTAGGTTCTGGCCTTGGGAAGGCATAGGGGTTTTGAGCCCTACTTTAATTTCTACTAGTTTTGAATTTGACTCGGTTATTTATTGTATTTTCTATTCGTTTTGGGTTTCATTTATTTATCGATGCTGGTTTGTGGTAGTTTCACGCTTGGTAGATTATTTTATTTTATTTTTGCTTATTTTTGGTTTAATGGAGTTTAACTTTTTTGGTTTAACCTTTTTTTCAAAAACTGATTTTGTGGAAAAAGTTTTTTCAATTAATTTCTGTTCGTTTTATATTGACATAGTCTTTTCAGGGAAAAAGAAAATACTACTTTAAATCTTTTCGTTTTTAATGACTTAATAGTTTGGCCTGCTATTTATATGCTGGAGAAATATTTTCAGCAATATTTAACAGCATACACCCTTTTAAAAATCTGAAGACAAATAGCAGTGTTTAACTTAGTTTAATACCTCCTCTAGTTGACCTGAAATGGAAAACTTGATACCATTCGTAAAAACATCTGTTTACTTTCTTTGATAGCTTGGATACACTTACGCTATTTTGATTTGGTTAAATTTTAATAGCAGAAGTAGCCCCGAAAGTTTGAGCATAATACCCTCAGTCGTTCTTGGGATGCTGTTGAGATGCCTTATTGGGAATTAGTACTAACATAGTGCATTTTGATTTAATCTTAAGGCAACATTTAGTTTTTAAACGTAATGGGCAAATAGGAAGGCGGGCGTGGGAGGGGGACTAGTTGCCCTCCAATCACTTTCGATTATTAAAAAGGGCATTAGCCCTTTCTATTTTCAATCGAATGAGCCCTTTTCTAAGCTCCTATGACAACTCCTTCGATACTAAATGTCCGTGTCTAAAAAAAATAATAATAATACATTGTACCCACGTCGATCTTTACAATGATTAAATAAAAAAAACAAGTTTTTTTAACTGAAAGTAAGGACCGACGTTAAAACTTAAAACGAACAGAAATTATTCCGTATATGAACGGGGCTGTCCCCTCCTCAACGCCTCGCTATTTACGCTAAAGTTTTTCTTTGTTTAAAAAAAATAGAGTTGTGAGAAAGTCAAACTTTAGCGTAAAGAGCGAGGCGTTGAGAAGGGGACAGCCCCCTTCATATACGGAATAATTTCTGTTCGTTTTAAGTTTTAACGTCGGTCCTTACTTTCAGTTAAAAAACTTGTTTTTTTTTATTTAATTTTTGAACGTTTTTGAATTAATACAAGTTTTGATTTTGGCTCACCGTACATGAATAATTAAAACAAAATTTGCACATTATTGGTACTTTTATTTGGTTAAATGACTTTCTCGAAACTTGTTAGTTTTGTTTACGAACGTTTTTATTAGTAATAAATATACGTAATTTACGAATTAACTTGCGTAACAAACTTCTATGTTCATAAATTTTTAACATGTGTATTAGGGAGTTCGTCCCCTAGTCAATACCCTGCTCTTTAAGCTAAAATTCGATTTTTTTTCCAATTCTTTAAAAATAACCCCTTAATCACAATCATTTGATCAGTTGAAAAACTTGTTTTTTTTTTTATTTAATTTCTGATCTTTTTCTTTAATAATGCTGGGAAATCCGATGCCCCCTTCATAGGAATGTCCCTTCCTCCCTGAAAACTTCCTTCATGGAAAGATCCTCCCATATAGCCCCAGACCCACCCCTCCCCCCACTACCAGAAAAAATCCCCCTGAAAACGTATGTATTCTTCCCAATAATCAATACTATATGTTAACATTGAGTAAAGTTCATAACTTTCAGCCCTCCCCCAGGGACTTTGAGGGATTAAGTCATCCTAAAAGAAATTTTTATCATATTTTCGACCATGCTGAATAAAATGGCTATCTCAAAATTTTGATCGGGTGACTTTGGAAAAAAAATGAGCGTGGGAGGGGGCCTAGTTGCCCTCAATTTTTGGTCATTTAAAAAGGGCACTAGAACTTTTAATTTCCGTTCTAATGAGCCCTTCACGATATTCTAGGACCATTGGGTCGATACGATCACCCCTGGAAAAAAAACAAATAAACACGCATCCGTGATCTTTCTTCTGGCAAAAAATTTTGTAGATACACTAGGGTTCTCTGATACGCTGAATATGATGGTGTGATTTTCATTAAGGTTCTATAACTTTTAGGGGGTGTTTCCCCCTTTTTTCGAAAATCAGCCAAATTTTCTCAGGCACTTAACTTTTGATGGGTAAGATTAAACCTGATGAAACTTATATATTTGAAATCAGAATCAAAATCTGATTCTTTTGATGTATCTATTGGTATCAAAATTCTTTTTTTTAGATTTTTGGTTACCATTGAGCCGGGTCGCTCCTTACTTACAGTTCGTTACCACGAACTGTTTGAAATTGTTAATCCTTCCAATCACTTTAGACTATTAAAAAGGGCACTAGCCCTTTCAATTTACAATTGAAGGAGCCCTTTTTGAGTTTCAATGACAACCCTTTCTATAAACACCTTATATGCCCCCAGGGCAAAAATTTCAACCCTTGCCCTGAGGGCTGTGAGGGGTTTGTCATCCTCAAAGACCTAATTTCCAGAACTTTCAACTACGTTAAAAAAATGGCTATCTCAAAATTTTGATTGGATGTGTTTTGGGAAATGGTGGGCCTGAGATCACTTTCAAGTATTAAAAAAGGCACTAGCCCTTTCAATTTCGAATCGAATGGGCCCTTTTTGAAGTTTTTACGACAACACTTTCTATAAGACCTTATGTGCCCAAGGGCAAAGCTTACAACCTTTGCCCTATGGGCTGTGAGGGGGTTGTCATCCTCAAAGACATAATTTCCGGACCTTTCAACTACGTTTAACAAAATGGTTATCTCAAAATGTTTATAGGATGTGTTTGGGGAAATGATAGGCGTGAGAGGGGGGTTACTTGCCCTCCAATCACTTTCGGCTATTAAAAAGGGCACTAGCCGTTTCAATTTTCAATAGAATGATTACTTTTTGAATTTTCTACGACAACGCTTTCTATTAAAAAAAACCTTATATGCCTCCAGGGCAGAACTTACAACCTTTGCCGTGAGGGGTGTGGAGGCAGTGTCATCCTCAGAAACATAATTTCCGGGCTTTTTAACTACGTCGAACAAAATGACTATCTCAAAATTGTGATTATATGTGATTGGGGAAATGGTGGGTGTTAGTTATCCTCCAATAACTTTCGACTACTAAAAGGGGCACTAGCCATTCTAATCTCCTATGGAATGAGCTATTTTGGACGTTTCTACAACAATACTAACTATAAAAAACCTACTATTCCTCCAGGACATAACGTACACTCCGAGGGCTCTGAGGGGGTTATCATCTTCAAAAAACTAAGTTCTAAAACGTGAGAGGGGGGTTAGTTGTCGTTAAATCACTTTCGACTATTAAAAAGGGCACTAGTCCTTTGAATTTCAAATTTAATGAGCCTTTTTTCAAGTTTCTATGACAAAGCTTTCAATAAAAAGCTTATATGCCCCCAGGGCATAACTTACAACCCTTACCCTGAGGGTTGTGGGGGAGTGTCATCCTCAAAGACATAATTTCCCGACCTTTCAACTACTTTGAACAAAATGGGTATCTCAGAATTTTGATTGGATGTTATTGGATAAATGGTGAGCGTGGAAGGGGTGGTAGTTGCCTTCCAATCACTTTCGACTATTAAAAAGGGCACTAGCCATTTTAATTTCAATCAAATGAGCTCTTTTTGAAGTTTTACGACAACGCTTTGTATAAAAACCTTATATTCCCCCAGGGCATAACTTACAACCCTTCCCCTGAGGGCATTTGAGGGGGGGGGGGGGTTATAATCCTCAAAGACCTAATTTCCAGAACTTTCAACTAGGTTGAACAAAATGGCTATCTAAAAATTTTGATTGGATGTGTTTGGGGAAAAGGTGGGTGTGAGAGGGGGTTAGGTGCCCTCCAATTACTTTCGACTATTAAAAAGGGCACTAGCCCTTTGAATTTCCAATCAAATGAGCTTTTTTTGAAGTTTCTACGATAACACTTTCTACAAAAAACCTTATATGCCCCCAAGGCATATCTTACAACCCTTGCCCTGAGGGCTGTGGGGGAGTGCCCTCCTCAAAAACTTAATTTCTATCAAGAAATCAACTACGCTGAACAAAATGGCTATTTTAAAATTTTGATTGCGTGTGTTTGGGGAAACGGTGGGCGCGGAAGCGGTGTTAGTTGCCTTCCAATCACTTTCGACTATTAAAAAGGGCACAAGCCACTTCATTTTCCAATCAAATGAGCGCTTTTCGAAGTTTCTACGACAATTCCTTCGATACGAACTGCCCTGGTCTAAAGGAAAAAAAATGATACATTGTGCCAACATCGTTCTTTACTTAGGCAGCGCGATAGCGCTGCCTATGATAGTTATAACTTTTGTTTGTAACAAATGACTGCAATCTAATTTTAAATCAAAGTTTTCCCTTAACAGCCTTCGAAAGAGTTACCGCAAGCCCTATTAGATCCCATTCTGGATCTTCTAGAACTGCCGGACGAGAGTACCCAGACCCTTTCAAAGTCTCTATAAGTCTTTTGATATTTACATTTGTTTGCCTGTATTGGCTTATAAGTGTAATACGAATTACCTTTTTTCTTTTACTTTGATGAAGTTGGACTGCTCTAATAATCTCTTCTTCCACCCCCCTCCTCGAATAAAACTTAACTTGTTTTCACCCCACGGTACTAAATTGTTTTATATGTACAAAATTTGGCTTTGCACACAACACAACAATCAAACTCTTTTATAGCCAGCCAATTTAGCGAGCCAAGTTCTCTAAAGAGCCAAGTTCTCTTTAGCCTAAAGAGCCAAGTTCTCTTTAGCCTAAAGAGCCAAGTTCTCTTTAGCCTAAAGAGCCAAGTTCTCTTTAGCCTAAAGAGCCAAGTTCTCTTTAGCCTAAAGAGCCAAGTTCTCTTTAGCCTAAAGAGCCAAGTTCTCTTTAGCCTAAAGAGCCAAGTTCTTTTTAGCCTTACTTTGATGCTAGTCAAATATAGCTGCGGTACCGCAACTCATTTATTAGAAAGGAAACGAGAAATCCGTAATATATTGTGGATGTATGTATATTACGGCATCGTTTCTATATTATTGTTATATCATATCATTGTTGTTCTGTTTCACCAGAAGGCTACCAGAAGAAAACTCACGCTTTGATACTAATTGCCGAGGTTCGGCTAATTTGCTACAAATACTTGTATGCCTTTCAAAATTTTGTGAGATTTTGTTGTGAGACTTCACCCTTTTTTTTTGAAAAGTAGGAATTAATATTACTATTAGCTTACCGAATTAAAACTGTTCCATTATAATTATAAGTTCAATTATAACAGAAAAAAAAATAGATTTATAGTTCTGTCTACTCTTGCGGATCTTATTGTTTATTTACGTTTCTGGTGTTCTTGTAGGCGACAATTCATTTATCTTAGAAAGCCCTATTCAATGAGAGTTTACTATTGCTGCAATTTAGCTATTTGAGTCAATCAGAATTTTTCATAAAATTTTTCCGGAATTCGGAAAATTCAATGGAAAATCTGATTGGCTCAAAATAGTACTTGTTAAGCCTCGGTATTACTAAAATCGCATTGTGAGTGGAAGTTAAACGCTTGCTTAGGACACAGTTTACTATCCTTTGATTAAATATTACTGTTTGAGATTTTTGTAATGTGAATTCTATTAGCTAATTTTGATGACAACTAACGAGAGATAAAGTGGGGGATATCAGTTTCCATATAAGTCTTAATTTGGAAGAAAGCTATAAAATCTAAAGCAGACTAAAGCTTAAAAAAGTAATTAACATCTTTCTATTTTATTATTTGATATTTGAAGTTGTCTAAGAATTTATTTCAAGAAGTAAAATCTGTATAACAAAATTCAAGCAGGGAAGTAGTATAACCGAAGTTAAAACTTCTTTGTTCTTTCAGATTAACAATCAAAGCTCGCTGTCCAATGGAGCTACGTAATTTTCCCCTAGATTATCAGTTCTGTCCACTGGTTATTGGTAGCTGTAAGTAGTTTTCTATATTTGTGCTGGCACTCCATATAGCTTTCATTTAACTATTCTGATCCACCAGTGTTGCAATGATAAGGCGCTCTGACTATTGATACAGGGGGATGCAGCAAAAGCAGTACTTACGCAATGCACCTGATCATAACCCACAAAATGTTCAAAGCATCATAGATGTAGTAATAGCTGACACCTAATAAAGAGCGAAGTCAACAAACAATAATGAACAAACATAAAAAAAACACTTTTCGAATAAATTTCAAATTCCAAGAAATCGCCACTTGAAACTTTCGGGTATAGGGAGGCGGGATGTGGGTAGGCCATTATTAATTATTTGACATTTTGTACTTTTTGAATACCTTTTTTTATTTTCAAAAAATAGCGAATTAATTTCTTTTGGTTTTCTTATTTTTAGGTTGAATTGTGGCTGGAATATTGCTACTGATTCGTTTACTTTTTTTTTGTATGATGTCGTTGTGTTTTTTGGTTGTTTTTTTCTGTTTCTTCTTGGTGAAGTAAAGAAAAATGTCTGAATCTCAGAATGTCCATGTTAAATTTAAAGGTTAGGTTACAGGTTTTCTGCACCTGAAAACTTTTAACTTATTGTTCTAAATTTATTTATTGTGCAATTACATAATTAGACTAAAAAGCACGGAATATAATCCGTTTTCATCACGGAGCATATGTAGCTTAAAGTTCATAGACTTTAAAACATGAGGTAATTCTGCTGATTTTAGAAAGTATTTGGTGTAGTCTATTTTATGGATTTGCCTGTAAGTGTTATAGCACTAATTTGTATGTATTGAGCATTATTGATTTTGATGTATGTACCTTGCCATTTAGGTTAAGAAAGCATCTTATCAAAGAAGAAGAATAGTTCTTCATCACTTAGACTGCCATCAATAATATGAGTGTAAGCTTTCTTCTGCTCTGCAAGATCTTCAATAGTTGTAAACTCTGTTATGATTTCCCGGGACAGACTTTGCTTTTCCTTTTCACAAGAGGACAAACCATACCTTTCAGGTCCTTTCTGCCAAGTATCGGAAGCTTATCCTCAACAAGGGTTAATGCTTCGTTTAGCGACATCTGACTGTATCAAATGTAGCTACAGATTTTTAGAATGTCCTCAATCTACTCTTTTCTGGGGTTCTCCCATGGCTGCTTTGAATCGGAGAAGGCACAGAAGACGAGTATGAATAAAAAAAAGATTGCTAATCTGTATGAAAAACAGAAGACAGCAGCCTCAACAAGTCTGACATCTCAATGTCTGTTATTCTCAGGACTACCAAATAACCGGCAATCTTGATAGAAAATCTCAAACAATTGACCATTGTGAGTCGCGATGTCCTGAGAGATTTATGGGACCCCAAACCAAACACGGCAAAGGTTCTGCATGGTGACACTCGAAGTTGTTTTGATACACTGAATAAATTCCAAGAGCAAATTTATTCTTGTTCCTGGGAGACCTTCCAAAAGTTGGACCCTAGGTCTTTTGTTACACATCTTTCTTGATCGATCCTAGGTGTCATATGAGGGTACCTCTTGACACGCAAAACTGGAGCAAAATTATCTTCATTGCAGGACTAGAAAAGCGCATGAAGATTGAAAAATATTGGTGCATCCAACTGCTCTTTTGACTTTTAAGGTGCACCTCAATCAAAACAGACTCTGTCCGTTCTCTAAGTGGACTGTGAGGTGTACTATCGTTTCCTATCGTTCATGGATTCAGAAGCACACGAATCTTCATGCAGTCTCATTACAACCGATACAGATTGCCAGCTTGCCTTTGAAACCGTCATCAGTATTTCCTCCATGTCCAAGTGAGAACACTACCATGTCACGTCCCTTGTTGGTTTCACTAGTGACTTACCTGACGAATTTAGCAGAGCTATAGAAAATGATATTTAAGTAAACCCAAAAGATCTTTGATAGCAGTGGAAAATATGGAAAAATCCATTAATTTCAACCAACTACTACTTGTTCTGATTTGCTCATCTTCCAATCTGGAAATAGCCTTTTGAAAAACTAAACAGGTTTTCCTTCTATGCCAGAAATTACTTTTTAACAAAACTAAATTTAAAAAAAAATGCAAAATCCAAAGTAGTATTTATTAAAAATTGTTACTCCCAAAGGCCTAAAAATTTATTCACCCTTCTAAGCTAATTCTTTATCCTTTTCCTGCCAGCTCAGAAAGATATATCTTTGTATTCAGATTTAAGCCCGTAAAATTATTTCAGTTCTGTTTCTGAAAGGTCAATTTTCACATAAACTGAATCTCCAGAGAGTGTAAAAATTTTATTGCTCAAAGAAGGAGACAATATCTTGTCATGTCTTTTGTGTTATCCTTGTAGACAAGTATTAATATATGGAGAAATAAAAATTTACTATAGGTGAATACTTTGCAGTAACACTTGAAAATAATGAGCCTTTTAGACAAAAGATGTCAGTGTGAATAAGGTTCGGCCTAAGAAGACAAAATAAATTTATACAGGAGTACAGGTAGCCTACAATACAATCAGTTTCTTTGATGAAGAATTTGTTTTTGAACTTGTTCAAGAGACACCTTGCTTTTGATTGTATAGCGGCTGTGGAAGCAGTCGCCTTGAAAAACATATTGACAACCAGAGGAGTAAAAATACCTTTCATAAGATCATTCCAAACCATCATTGAAATCCAAGGGATCAACAAGAACCTTGGAAAATTTAAGTTTTAAAGAACGCTGTTTTAAGGCATTAAGAGCAGGGACGTAATTTTGTAAGAGTCTCGGAGGGAGGGGGGAAAGCTGGAATCGATTTACTAGATCGATTTTCAAGTGAGAATAACCAGGTGAAAAATGTAAAGAGTTATATAGTACCAAAAAGGCAAAGGTACAGTATACTAAAAAAACTGTTATGTTTTTGTGGATGCTATAGTTATTTGATTCTAGGAGTTAACCCCCCTTAAAATACTCTCGGAAAATACCTTCCAGGGAAAATATCCCCCCGAAAATACCCCCCGGAAAATACCCCCGAGCCAAATGCCCCGCTGGAAACACCCCCCCCCACGAAAAATACAACCCCTGGGAAATACCCCCTGTGGAAAATACATCCCTGTTAAAAGGAAATTATTCCCAAAAATTTCTCTCCCACTAAAAATTCTCCCAGACCCCCCCCCCCGCCAGAAAACTCCCGAAAGAAAAATGTTGGTATTTTTCCAAATAACAAATACTATCCGTAAGCAATGGATAAATTATAAAAATTAAAAAGGCACTTAAACTTCTACAAGGGGGGGGGAGGAACAAGGTGTGGGGGAGGGAGGCTAGTTAACAGTGGGCAACTTGTGTAAGTTAAGGCCCTTGTCTCACGGATTGGAGAATTTATCAACCACAGAGTTATAGCTATTTGACTTTCGCACGGACTATTTTCAACAAAATTGCTGTCTTAAAATTTTGATTGGATGTACTTGGGGAAAAGGGACGCGAGAAAGAGCGAGCTGGTTATTCTCCGATAACATTTGACTCTTAAAAAGACACTAGAACTTTCAATTTCCTGTCGAACGAGCTCCCTTCAAAGCTTATAATACCACCCCTTCCATAAAAACCTTATATATTAATAATGTGCAACTAGCATAACTTATAAATCTTACCGTATTGGCTGTGGGGAGGGGGGCTGACATCCCCAAAGACATAATTACTGGACTTTTCTATTATGCTGAACCAAATTGCTATCTCAAAATGTTTATTGTATGTGTTTGGGGAAATGAAGAACTTGGGGGGGGGGGGTCTTGTCGCCCTCCAATCACTTTTGACTCTTAAAAAAGTGCACTAGAACTTTCAATATCCAATCGAATAAACAATTTCCTTCCGAAGTTTCTGCAACAACTCCTTTTATACGAAGTACCTTGGTCATTAAAAAGAAATTAATAAATAATAAATTGTGCCCCCATTGCGCTGCCGTAGATAAGAGAATAAGAAAACTAATTAGCTTAAAATATATATTTTTAAAAATTTTAGAAAGCTTCAATCAACTCGTTGTCTGTGGTTGTAACGATTTTGAGGATAAATATTAACAGCTAAAGTCTGCCATATTTTCCTGTTTCCAGCTAATTATAAATTTTTTCCACGGTGGCAAGTCCAGTCACAAATCACTGGTTACACACAGCCATAACACGGAAATATAATATATTACAAAAAAGACCAAGAACATTGGAGTAAATGTTAATTAAAAGGCTGATAAAAAAAATTCTTCAGCATAGTGAAAAGAAAAGAATATGCAAGTAAAAATGTAAGGTTTAAACTAAAAGCTAAGCTCAAAGTTCGAGCTAAGAACGAGGAAATTACAAAAAGCAACAGAATCTTAAGTTTCCAGGTAAAACTCACGCAGGATTCCAAAAAAAGACAGACCTACACTTCCACTCTATCTGAGAAATTCTGAGAGATACTGGTAAAACATTCTCCTTTGGACACTACTAGCGAGATAGACTCCCTGGCCAAACAGACCGCATCAGCAATCATCGAGACAACAAATGACGTCCTCGGATAAATATTCTCAATGAAAAACCATGGCTCACAGATGAGATCATTATGCGAGGATAAGCGTTTATTTTTTAATAAATGCGACCGCAACAGCCGAGATACTTATAAGCTTCTTCTCAAAAGAAGAATTCAGCGAGAGATTCGGAAAACACTAGGTAACCATCTGCAGAAGAAATACGAAGATTGTAAATTACTGTTAAAAAGGGGAGCCAAAGAGCAGTTTTCCGAAGGGTACGCAAATTGATTCAGAAAAAGAAATACCCGCAAATATCGGTAATCCTGGACAAAAGTGAAAAGAGATTAACGATCATAAATGAAATTTGAAAGAAGGAAAGAGCATTTCAATGATAAACTTAAAAACTGCTGATGGTGAAATACTACCCCACTTCCCCATGCCCTACCGAAATCTCAGACCTCCACTTCCACTCAAGTTAGAAAGCTAAGTCAGCAATCAAGTTGGTCAAACAACGAAAAGCCCCTGGCCCAGACGTAGTCACCGTCGAACTCAATAACGTCGGATCCGATGAGTTTACTGGTGTGTACCATACCTATTGTTCCTATTTATAGAAAGGGGTCAAAGAAAAAGCGTGAAAACTACCGTCCAATCAGCCTCACGAGCAATCAGTCACGTGTCTTGATAAAATTACTACTTCACCGAATACAAGCAACAACTGCTCTTGTCATTGGAAAATATCAGGCCTGCTTTCGCCCTGGAAGATCTACAATCAATCAGGCCAAACAGGTCACATCAGCAATCATCAAGACAGCGAATGACGTCCTCGAACAAATATTCTCAATGAAAACCATGGCTCAGAGATGAGATCATTATGCGAGGATAAGCGTTTATTTTTTAATAAATGCGACCGCAACAGCCGAGATACTTATAAGCTTCTCACAAGAAGAATTCAGCGAGAGATTAGGAAGACACTAGGTAACCAGCTGCGGAAGAAATACGAAGATTGCAAAGTACTATTCAAGAATGAGAGCCGGAGGTCAGTTTTCCGAAAAGTACGTAAATTGATACAGAAAAAAAGACCCGCAAATATCGGTAATCCTGGTCAAAAGTGAAAAAGAGATTAACGATCATCAAATGAAACTTGAAAGATGGAAAGAGTATTTCAATGGTAAACTCAAAAACTGCCGATGGTAAAATACTATCCCACTTCGCCATGCCCTACCAAAATCTCAGAGCTCCACTTCCCCTCAAGTTAGAAAGCAATGTCTGCAATCAAGTTGGTCATACAGCGAAAAGCCCCTGGCCCAAACAGAGTCACCGTCGAACTCATTAACGTCAGATCGGATGAGGTGACTGGTATGTACCATACTTATTGTTCCTATTTGTCGAAAGGGGTCAAAGAAAGAGCATGGAAACTACCGTCCAATCAGCCTAACGAGCAATCAGATACGTGTCTTGACAAAAGTACTACTTCAACGAAAACAAGCAACAACTGCTCTTGTCATTGGAGAATATCAGGCCTGCTTCCGCCCTGGAAGATCCACAATCAAACAGACATTTTTTTTTTTTTTTTTTTTTTTTTTTTTTTTTTTTTTTTACAGGCTTCACGGCTCTATCACAGATGATGAATAATTTTACAAATAATGGAATGGTACATCGAATTCAACCAGGAACTCTACCAAATATTAGGTGATTTCTGTGAAGCATCTGACCTGGTGTGGAGCGAAGAACTCTGGCAGATTTTTCTTCACTACGGGACCTCATTTGAGATAGTCAGGATAATCAAGAGTTTTTATGACAAGTTTCAAGGCCAAATAATAACCTCTGATGGGTTGTTAAAACAGTTCACAACTTCGTTACATCTTATTACATCTTATCACTACACCTCTTCAAGCTCTTTCTAAATGTCGTTCTGTCAATGATGCATTGGGAATATGGCGTAACAGAAAGAGATAACCTTGCTGATAGATGTTCTTGCCTACGCTGATGATATTGACGTTTTAGCCAACTGTTCACAAAAACAGCAGGCACAAGCTGATAAACTCTACAATGCCACTAAGCGGTTTGGGATGAGAATCAGTGTCAGCAAAACCATGGCCATGGTAACTACGTGACATAAACAAAACAACCCACCCGTTATCACTATAGGGAGGATACAAGTATAAAAGGTTAACCATTTCTTGTACCCTGGCAACCTACTACCCTCTGATAACTGCCACAGCTCTGACGTGAAACGTCGACTTGCAGTTGCTATATCTAGCTTCCGAAGACTAGCAAACCTCTGGAAAAGTAGCGATCCATCTAACAAACTTAAAATACGCCTATTCAACAGCATTATCATGCATTTTTATGGACACTGAAACCAGAAGATAAAAGAAAATTTCTATTTTCGAGAAGAGATGCTTCTGCATTATTACTAGAATCAAATACACTGACAGCATCACAAATGTTGAAGTATACCAAAGGCTTCAGTCCACTGAATCTATTCTCAGTAATATCAAGAAAAAACAACTGCGCTGGTTGGGCCACGTCAAAGAAATGGAGCCGAGCCGCTTTCTGAAATTTGCGCTTGAAGGATATCTGCATGGCCTACGTCCACGAGGCAGACCACAAAAACGATGGACTGAGAACTTCGATTCAAAAACATCAAGTTAGCCACTTATCACGTACCATACCTGATAGAACAATGTACCGATCCCATATGCATGAGCAACCAAGAGGAGTGGCCCCAAAACGTCCAATGAAGATGGCCGAGACATAAGAATATGCGCGGTAAGATAAAAAAATAGTAAGGAGTAAAAGATTTTTTTGAGAAGAAACGCTAAATTCTGCACTTTTAAACACGTGCGCATGCTACAGGCAAAGTGAGGGCCTTTAGGCCCACAACTGAAGCATGTACACATCCAAACACAATATAAAAAAGAAATTAGACTTTTTGAACAATTCTTCATGGCAATGAGTGGGAAAAAAGAGCAACCCTTGCCAAAACTCGAAAAAAAGTAAGTGAAACTTTTAAATTAATCAAATTGATAAACATTGCACAGATTGCAAAGATGTAAATTGCAAAGATGTAAATTGCAAAGATTAATTTCTTGTAACGATTCTAAATTTTTAAAGTTTATTAACCTTGTTGCTACATGACAATAGTTTTTGGCATACAAATATTTGAATAATTTTACAAAACAAGGGAAGGTGATACACACTTTAAAAGAAGTGGAATCTTGATGACAATATCCGTTACATTCAGTAGGTCTGATAACCCTGGAAAAGAGTTTGAGCCTTGTATCAGTGGCGTCAATTTTCAGAAATTTGAGGGGAAGGCAAAAGTGTATTTTGAAAATTTAGGGGAGGGGTGGTTTTATTTATTTTTTATGTTTTAATGAAAATACATAAAAAAAACATTCTCAATGACAACACAAAAGAAGGAATTTTTCAAAATTTAGGTAGGGGCAAAAATCTTGAATAGAAAATGCCCCCCCCCCATGCAGTGAAATCCTCTTTTAAGGTAACAAAATATTTGCAATTGCATATACAGCCAAATTGAACACTTCAATTAATGAACCAGTTTTTTGGATGGGTGGAAAGATCAACCCCAAGCAAGTCAGCTCGTTGGAACCCTTGGTGTCTGAGGGATGTGGTGGGCATGCTTTCTGTAGAAGAAGTTCCGATATTTTGGATTGTCTATGAATAATCACCACCACGCAGATCTTCATTGGTATACGTTTATTAAGCATCGCGAATCCTTAGACTTCTTTTATATTCCAGATGCATATTCTGCAAATGACCTTGTATACCAGTGGGATGTTGACAACGGTGTCAAATTTCTTCCTGGAGTAGAATTGTCACAGTTCGACCTAATATCTTCCCCTATCAGAAACATCACGATACATCGTAAACAAGGTAGGCAATGGAAATTCTGCATTAGATGGCGTTAGTTTCTTTGAGTCTTGAGGGAGCTAACTGACAATCCTTTGTAAAGACTTGTTTGAAGAAAACTAACGTAATTTAACAAGTATACATTGAGGTTTACTAACCTTGTAGATGAAAAATATAAGCAGGATCAGACAGTTTGTGGTAACGAACTGTAAGTAAGGAGCGATGCAGCTCAATAGTAGCCGAAACTCTAAGAAACGGTCTTGATAAAAATAAAAAAGATACATCAAAGGAATCGAATTTTGATTCTTATTCAAAATATGTAAAATTCATCATTTTTAATGTTACCCATCAAAAGTTACGATCCTGTCAAAATTTGTCCAAACTCTGAAAAATGGAAGAAACAACCCCAAAACATCAAGTGGTCATAATGAAAATGATACTCTCAGATTGAGCTTACCAGAGAATCCTACTGCAGAGGTTTCAAGCTCATATGCACAAAAATATAAAATTTTGCGTTTTTTTTTGCCGGAAAAAAGATCACGGATGCGTGTTTATTTGTTTTTTTTTTCAAAAGGGTGACAGTATCGAAAAAGTGATCATAGAAGATCGGGAGAGGGCTCATTTGATCGGAAATCAAAAGTTCTAGTACCCTTTTAAGTGACCAAAAAATTGGAGGGCAGCTAGCCCCCCTCCCACGCTCATTTTTTTCCCAAAGTCATCCGGTCAATATTTTTGAGACAGCTATTTTTTTCAGCATAGTCGAAAAATGTAATTACCATGTCTTTTAGAATGACTTGACGCCCACAGTCTCCAGGGGAAGGCCTGCAAACAGGGAACTTTATTCCAGTATACATAAAGTATCGGCAATTGGGAAGTATACAGAGTTTTCACGAGGGATTCTACTGGTGGGGGGGTTACGTGGGAGGGTCTTTCCATGGAGAATTTGTTTGTGGGAAAAGGGAGTTTTCCATAGAGGGGATCAGGGTTTCCCAGCATTATCTAAAACTATCAGAAATTCAATAAAAAACAAATTTTTTCAACTGAAAGTAACAACCAACATTAAAACTTAAAGCGAACAGAAATTACGACGTATATGAGCGGGGTCTCCCTCACCTCATTACCTCGTTCTTTACGCTGAAGTATTTTTTAGAGCTTTTAAAAGAGCTTATTATTCTAATTAAACGGTCTTTGTGATTTAGGAGTCATTCTTAAAAAACAGAAACAAAAAATAAAACTTTAGCGTAAAAAGCGAGGTATTGAGGAGAGGGCAACCCCCTGATATCCGTCATAATTTCTGTTCGTTCTGAGTTTTAATTTTGCTGCTTACTTTCACTTGAAAGAACTCGTTTTTAATTTTTTATTTTTCAAATAAAAACGAAGTTCACGGTGCCTTGCCACATGTTAACAGCAGCAGGTAAAACAATGGGGAATTGATTGGGGACAGTGAAATTTTTAAACCTTAAATGAATATTGCAGCTTTATATCAAAGGGCTATCCTCGTCAAAGCACATATATAAATAAAACAATATGCAAAAAAAAATGCGATTGTTAAAACTAAAATTAAAAAAATAAAACAATCTGAGAATCCCTACTTCAAGGAAGTTCAATCACAACAATACAAAACGATGTAATTACTTCTGACATATACAAATCAAGAACATATTTTATTGCGATTCCTGCTTTATCAATAGCTAACCAAAAAGGTATTTTTGTTACGGGTTCGTTGGTATTGGCTATTGGTTTTATAGTATAATTTTTTAAATTATTTTAATTAAGTTTACGCACAAAGCATAGACTAAGTACTCCCCCAAGTCCCTATTTAAAGAAATTAATTTAAAAAATGTTTCCACAAAACAAGTCTTTCATAGAAAAGTAAAGAGCTAACCCCTCTGCCTTCTCAAGACCAGAACATAATTTGCGCATTATTGAAAAAAAATGAGCGTGGATTGTCATTTTAATTGGCATATACTGATATTTATTCCTAAAATTAAAAAAAATATATTTATGAAAGTAAAAAAGTGAAAAGTTACTTTACCTCCTGTATCTATCCCATCTCGCATAACAGAGAGTAAGTCATCTCTGATTGACAATTATTTGAAAAAAACTACGTTTTCTAAAGAGTTAAAGAGGCTGAGTTACAAGGTCGAACCTTAAAACGTACAGGGATTAGGAGGCACAGTTGGGGGGCTGCCGCCCCCAAACCCCCGCTTTCGCAGCCTTTAAATAAAAAAAAAATTTAAACTGAAAGTAAGGAGCGACATTAAATCTTAAAACGAACAGAAATTATTCCGTATATGAAAGAGGCTGTGCCCTCCTCAACGCCTCGCTCTTTACGCTAAAGTTTGACTTTCTCACAATTCTTTTTTTAAACAATAAAAACTTTAGCGTAAAGAGCGAGGCGTTGAGGAGGGCACAGCCTCTTTCATATACGGAATAATTTCTGTTCGTTTTAAGATTTAATGTCGCTCCTTACTTTCAGTTTAAATATTTTTTTTTTATTTAAAGGCTGCGAAAGCGGGGGGTTTGGGGGGGCCAGCCCCCCAACTGTGCCTCCTAATCCCTGTACGTTTTAAGGTTCGACCTTGTAACTCAGCCTCTTTAACTCTTTAGAAAACGTAGTTTTTTTCAAATAATTTCTGCACGTTTTTGTACAGTTTATTACTTATTATTGCTTGACTAACTGTTAGCTGATCGTGTCAGGAGTTGAAGTTGGGGGGCTGCCGCCCCCAAACCCCCCGCTCTTGAACATTCTTGTGTTAAGGCTTTTAATTCCTGAATACTCAAATCACGTCGTACAGGGTGCCTCCTAATCCCTGTACGTTTTAAGGTTCGAACTTGTGACTCAGCCTCTTTAACAGCCCCCCAACTGTGCCTCCTAATCCCTGTACGTTTTAAGGGTTGACCTTGTAACTCAGCCTCTTTAACTCTTTAGAAAACGTAGTTTTTTTCAAATAATACACATAAACAGGTTAGACATGCTTTGTTATGAAAATTGACGCGGAGATATTTTCATAACAAAGCATGTCTAACCTGTTTATGTGTATTATTTGAAAAAAACTAAGGTTTTTCGTAAATGTAACTTCGGGGGATAATATTTTCGGTCTGAAAATATCAAAAGGCCCTAACAGGTCAAATTCTGCTTCGAATGAGTCCTCATTCAACCAGATCCGTTGCCAACTGTGGCCTGTAGGCGTGGCTAAGAAAAAAAAAGAACTGATGATGAATTTTAAGTGGCTCTATTTGGTTTTTTGAAAACAGGGAAGGAGTGATCGGATTGAGCTGAAATTTCGAGGATAAGCTCCCGGGCCCTAGGAAAGCTTAACCTCTAAATTTCAGCCCAATCGGACAACGTTAAAGGGGGGCTGTGGTGGGAGGGTCCAAACTTCCGGCCCAGTTTACCCCATGAAGATAAAGTCGGAGGAGGATGAAATTTTGCAAGTTTCTTAGTTTGAGCTTGGGCTACAAAATGCGATCACCGCCGTTTCTCTGCGACCTCTAGGACCTGAAATCACTTAACATTGTGGTGGGTCGCCTCTTTATAGAGGCACAAGTGTGCCTCCTTGATATTTTCTGTACGGCTACTTTGATCCAAAATTATGTTTTAGTGAGTGACATTTCTGATCATTTCCCTGTTTACTCTAGACACTGTTTTGATAAAATGACTATTGAAAGGACTCGTGAGTCTGGTAAGAGGCCTTTTAGGTTTGGTGAAGTGGAATTGATGCTTCTTAGGCCAATATTGGCAGAAATTTCTTGGGGTGGTTTTGAGAGTGATTCTGATTTTGTTAATTTATTTGATACTTTTTATGAGTCTATTAAAGAAACTGTTCTTGATATTTGTTCTATTTCACCTTCTAATCGTAAGTCTAAGAATGTTTTTCCTCTAAATCCTTGGATGACCCCTGGTCTCCTTAGGATTTGTAGAAGAAAAAATAATCTCTGGAGGGTCTTTAAGTCTGCTAGCCCCTCAATGAAAGCTATTTGCCTTCAGCGATTTAAAACTTATAGGAATATTTATAATTCTTTATGTCGAAAGGCCAAGTCCCAGTATTATTTTAATTGTTTTTCAGATTGTGGTAAAGATATACGAAAAACTTGGCAGGTAATAAATTCTGTGCTTAGGCCCTCTTTTCAATCTCCATCAGCCCCTTCTTTTTTTTTATCTCGATGGCAAAATCATCGAAGATGAACTGAATGTTCAAGATGCATTCACTTCATATTTTGTGAATATCGGTAAAAGGACCGCTTCGGCTGTTAGTTCTTTCAAACAGTTCGTGGTAACGTACTGTAAGTAAGGAGCGACCCGGCTCAATGGTAACCGAAACACTAAAAAACGGAATTTTGATACCAATAGATACATCAAAAGAATCAGATTTTAATTTTGATTTCAAAGATATAAGTTTCATCAAGTTTAATATTGCCTATCAAAAGTTACGCGCCTGAGAAAATTTGGCTGATTTTCGAAAAAAGGGGGAAAGACCCCCTAAAAGTTATAGAACCATTTTAAGGGTAGAGTTTTGAGACAGCCATTTTGTTCAGCATGGTCGAAAATAATATAACTATGTCTTTTAGGATGACTTAATCCCTCAAAGCCCCCAGGGGGAGGGCTGAAAGTTATGAACTTTACCCAATGTTAACATATAGTATTGGTTATTGGGAAGTATACAGACGTTTTCAGGGGGAATTTTTTCTGGTAGTGGGGGTGGGGGTGGGTCGGGGGGTTATATGTGAGGATATTTTCATGAAGGAAGTTTTCATTGGGGAAGGGACATTGCTATGAAGTGGGCGCCGGATTTCCTTTCATTATTAAAAAAAAATCAGAAATTACATTTATGAAAACAAATTTTTCAACTGAAAGTAAGGAGCAACATCAAAACTTAAAACGAACAAATAATATTAGCTATATGATTGGGTTCACCTTCTAGTAAATACCTCGCTCTTTAAGCCAAAGATTTTTTAGTATTTTCATAAGAGCTATTTATTCTAATTAACGGCCTTTGTGACTAAGGGGTCATTTTTAAAGAATTGAAACAAAATTCAAACTTTAGCATAAAGAGCAAGGTGTTTACTAGGGGGCAAACCCCCTGATATACGTATTAAAAATATATGAATATAGAAGTTCGTTACGTAAGTTAATTCGTAAGTTACCTATATTTATTACTAATAAAAACGTCCGTAAATAAAATTCAACAAGTTTCGAAAAAGCCATTTAACCAAATAAAAGTAAAATTAATATGCAAATTTCGTTTTAATTATTCATGCACGGTGAACCAAAATCAAAACCTGCATTAATTCAAAAACGTTCACAAATGAAATAAAAAAAACAAGTTTTTTTTAATTGAAAGTAAGAAACGACGTTAAAACTTAAAACGAACAGAAATTAATCCGTATATGAAACGGGCTGTCCCCTCCTCAACGCCTCGCTCTTTACGCTAAAGTTTGACTTTCTCACAACTCAATTTTTTTTAAACAATAAAATTTGGTTTTAATTGCAAATTTTTTTAATTAACTTTATCGAAAATCACACCATCAGATTCAGTTTATCAAAGAACAATATTAAAGAAGCTTCAAACTCCTATCTGAAAAAATGTGGAATTTTGCATTTTTAATTAACTTTAACGAAAATTACACCATCACATTCAGCTTATCAGGGGAACCCTATTAAAGAAGTTTCACGCTACTATCTGCAAAAAGGTGGAAATTTGCATTTTTTGCTCGAAGAAGGATAACGATGCGTGTTTTTTCTTCAGGGGTGATTGTTTCGATCCAGTGGTCATAGAATATTGTTAGAGGGCTCATTCAAACGGAACTTAAAAGTTCTAGTGCCCTTTTTAAGTGACCAAAAAACTGGAGGGCAGCTAGACCCACTTCCACGCTCATTTTTTTTTACCAAAGTCTCTTGATTGAAATTTTGAGATAGCCATTTGGTTCAGCCTACTCGAAAAATGTAAAAACTATGTCTCTAAGGATGACTTAACCCCCCACAGTCCCAAGTGGAAGGGCTGCAAGTTTCGAACTTTGCCCATTGTTTACATATAGTATAGGTTATTGCGAAGTATACAGATATTTTCCGGGGGAAATTTTTCTGGTAGGGGGGGGGTGGCTGGGGGAGGGGTTTACGTGGGAGGATCTTTCCATAGAGGAATTTTTCATGGGACTTCCCAGCATTATTTAAAAAAGATCAGAAATTAAATATAAAAAAACAAGTTTTTCAACTGCAACAGCAGCAACACCGAAACCTTAAAGAAAATATTACATATATGATTGGGTTCGCCCCGTAGTCAATACGTCGCTCTTTAAGCCAAAGATTTTTTAGTACTTTCATAAGAGCTATTTATTCTAATTAACGGCCTTTGTGATTTAGCGGTCATTTTTAAAGAACTGGAACAAAATTCAAACTTTCGCTTAAAGAGCAAGGTATTGACTAAGGGGCGAACCCCCTAATAAACGTATTAAAAATATGTGAATATAGAAGTTCGTTACGTAAGTTAATTCGTAAGTTACGTATATTTATTACTAATAAAAACGTTCGTAAATAAAATTAAACAAGTTTCGAGAAAGCCATTTAACGAAATAAAAGTAAATTAATATGATAATTTTGTTTTAATTATTCATATACGGTGAGCCAAGATCAAAACCTGCATTTATTCAAAAACGTTCAAAATTACATAAAAAAAACAAGTTTTTTTTTAACTAAAAGTAAGGAGCGACATTAAAACGTAAAACGAACAGAAATTATTCCGTATATGAAAAGGGCTGTCCCCTCCTCAACGCCTCGCTCTTTACGCTAAAGTTTGACTTTCTCACAACTCTATTTTTTGCAAACAATAAAAAACTTTAGCGTAAAGAGCGAGACGTTGAGGAAGGGACAGCCCCTTTCATATACAGAATAATTTCTGTTCATTTTAAGTTTTAATGTCGCTCCTTACTTTCAGTTAAAAAAACTTGTTTTTTTTTATTTAATCTCCTTCAAGATCCAACTTCAGGTCTTATCTTGGGCCACCTTGTATGAAGTCAATGTATTTGGAACCAGCGACGGAGAAAGAAATTATTAAAATTGTTATGGGATTGAAAAATTCTTCATCGTCTGGCCCTGATAATATTAACTAAAAAAAAAACAAGTTTAATTAACTGAAAGTAAGGAGTAACATTAAAATTTAAAACAAACAGAAATTATTCCGTATATGGATGGGGATGTCCCCTCCTCAACGCCTCGCTCTTTACGCTACAGTTTGATTCTTTCTCACAACTCTGTTTTTCAAATAATAAAAAACTTAAGCGTAAAGAGCGAGGCGTTTAGGAAGGGACAGCCCCTTTCATATACGGAATAATTTCTGTTCGTTTTAAGTTTTAATGTCGCTCCTTAATTTCTGTAAAAAAAACTTTTTTTTTTTTTAGTTAATGTCTGAACGTTTTGAATTAATGCAGCTTTGATTTTGGCTCACCGTACATGAATAATTATAACGAAATTCGCATATTAATTTTCTATTTTTTGGCTAATTCGTAACTTAAGAATTAACTTACGTAACGAATTTCTATATTCGTATGTTTTTATCACGTATATAAGGGAGTTCACTCCCTAGTCAATACCTAGCTCTTTACGCTGAAGTTTTGAATTTTGTACGAATAACAAACCCCTGAATCACAAAGGCCGGTTAATTAGAATAGATAGCTCTTTTGAAAGTACTAAAAAAAAATTTAGCGAAAAGGGCGAGGTATTGACTAGGGAGCGAAGTCCCTCATATACGTAATAATTTCTGTTTTTTTTAAGTTTTAATGTTGCTCTTTACTTTCAGTTGAAAAGACTAGTTTTTTTATTTAATTTCTGATCGTTTTTCGAATAATGCTGGGAAATCCGGCACCCCCTTCATAGAAATGTCCCTTCCCCCAAGGAAACATCCTCCATGGAAAGATCCTTCCCCGTAACTCCTCCAACACCCCCTTCCCCATCATTAAAAATCCCTCCTGAAAAGTCTTGATACTTCCCATTAACCAATGCTATATGTAAACAATGGGCAAAGTTCATAACTTCCAGCCCTTCCCCCGAAAACTGTGGGGGAATAAGTTATCCTCAAAGACATATTTATTAGATTTTCGACTATGCTGAACAAAATGTCAGTCTCAAAATTTTGATTGGGTGACTTTGGGAAAAGAATGAGCGTGGAGGGGGCCAAGTTGCCCTCCACTTTTGCTGTTCCCTTAAAAAGGGCACTAGAACTTATAATTTCCGTTCAAATGAGCCCTCTTACGATATTCTAGGACTACTGGATCGATATGATCACCACTGGGGAAATATATATATATATATATATATATATATATATATATATATATATATATATATATATATATATATATATATATATATATATATATATATATATATATATATATATATATATATATATATATATATATATATATATATATATATATATATATATATATATATATATATATATATATATATATATATATATATATATACAAAAAAAAAACGCATCCGTGATCCTTACAAATAAACACGCATCCGTGATCTTTACAAATAAACACACATCCGTGATCTTTACAAATAAACACGCATCCGTGATCTTTCTTCTGACAAAAAATATAAAATTCCACATTTTGCAGATAGGAGCTTGAAACTTCCGCAGTAGGCTTTTCTGATACGCTGAATCTGATGTTGGGATTTTCATTAAAGTTCTATGACTTTTTGGGGGTGTTTCCCCCTTTTATCGAAAATAAGGCAAATTTTCTCAGGCGCGTAACTTTTGATGGGTAAAACTAAACTTAATGAAACTTATATATTTGAAATCAGCATAAAAATATGATTCTATTGATGTATCTATGGGTATCAAAATGTCGGTTTTTAGAGTTTCGATTACTATTGAGCCGGGTCGCTCCATACTTACAGTTCGTTACCACGAACTGTTTGATTTTGTACTAAAGTAATCAAGTTCATACTTCATTCTATTATTTCTCCCTTAACAAAACTTATTAATCTCTCCTTTCAGCATGGTATTTTCTCGAGTAGTCTCAAGCGTGCTCGAGTCATCATAATATATAAGGGGGGGGGACACGAAACGATCCAGCCAACTATCGGCCAATTTCTTTGTTGTCTGTGCTTAGCAAAATATTTGAGAAGGAGATGCTTTCTCGTCTTAATAATTTTCTTACTTCTAAAGATTTTTTTCACGATTTTCAATTTGGTTTTCGAGCAAGTCATTCAACTGAGCATGTTTTTACGGTTTTATTGAACTATCGTCGTTCTGCCCAAGACACCCAATTTATTCATGCTGCTTTTTTTCTGAGCGTTCGCGAATCTTTTGATTCTTTAACCCGTAGTGTTTTGCTTTTTAAAATTTCTCAGGTTTGAATAAGAGGTAGTGCGTTTTATTGGTTCAAGTCTTTCATGTCTGGTAGAATAATTTCTGGTGATCCACTTTTTCGCTCACCATGAAGTGTTGATCAGGGGGTCCCTCAAGGGTCAGTTTTAGGGCCGGTGCTGTTTTTAATTTATATAAATGACCTAATTTTTGCAGTTAGAAATAAAAATACTCTTTATTGCTGTCGTCTATGTCGTCCAACATTCTCCCGTACCCATTACTATAGTTTGCATACCTCGGATTCTCTTGTTACTTTTGCCAACGATACCACCCTTATTACTTCTAGGAGAACAGAAGATGAGGTTCGTACAAAGTTAGTGGACCTCTTCAAGAGAGTTTCAATTTGGTTTGATGCTAACTCTCTTGCCTTAAATGTTTCTAAAACTAGTTTTTTAGTTTTTTCTTGTATATCTCAGGCTTGTCCTAAATTATCTGAAATTCACATATCCAAAGGCTTTATTAGTAGACCAAAGGATGGCCATGTCCATTTCCTAGGTATCCTCCTAGATGAAAATTTATCTTTTAAACGCCATATTGATTTGATTAAAATGAAGGTATGCAGAAACCTCGGTATTCTAAGAAAACTAAACCATATTTTTCCAGGACCATTATTAAGAATCATATTTCATAGCTTAATTCATTCTTATGTTTCCTATTGCTCAGTCATAAGGATGTCTACTTTCCCTTTTTTTCTCAAACCGCTTTCGAATACTAACGATAAAGCTATAAATCTTATCCAGGATGTAAATCGTTCAAAACTAAACCGTTACTTGAAATTAAAAAACTATATTCTTTCCTGTGCGTCTTTCGCCTTTCTTCAGCTCCATGGTGATATTCCTAGATCCCTTAGATTTACGTCTTCTTTTGTATCTGATCGGTCAAATTATCAACTCCGTAGTTCTCTAAATATCCAAATTCCCCATGCACCAACAATAAGATCCAATTTTAATCCTCTTGCTGCGTGTCATTTGACATGGAACACCCTTCCCGATTCGGCTCGAGAATGCCACTCGTTTGGCACCTTCAAAAGACTAGTAAAATTACTTGTTTTCATGTGATTAATTTTTTTTACTTTTGCCTGCTGGGAATAGTCTTTTCATTTAATTGTTTTTTTTCTGTTTTTTTTTTTTATAGATGTTGTGATTCATTGCAGTTTGATAAAACTTATTTAGTGAACTCTCCTTGTTTTTGTTGTTGCTTTTTCTCCATTTTATGAAGCAAATGCTTTACATGTGAAGAGTTTAATTGCTTATGTTTATATGTTTAAACGTTAATATTATGTTTATATTGTTTACATGTTAAGCGTTTAAATGTTTAATGTTAATGGGATGTTTTCATATTCCCCCTCCTACAGGCCATGGAACATTTGAGGGGATTTGTAGATTGTTATGTTATTATTTTACTGATATATGGAAAATAAATCTATCTATCTATCTAAAAAAAAAAACATTTGAAAAGAACTTTGTTTTCAGTAAAGCACAAATTATGTTCTGGTCTTGAGAAGGCATGGGGTTTTCAGCCCTATTCATTTTGATTTTTGCTCGTTTTGTGTTTGACTCAAAACGCACCGCCGCACCACCGCCGGTGAGATGTCGGCGGCGCACCGCCGTCGCGATCATTGTTGACAACAAATATTTATGTTTTGATAAATTTTTTTTTCTAAAGAACCCAGCTATAATTTGATACAGATTTCGACCTATTCATGGGTTAGAAACTTCACGAGTCGCTGGCTGTTATCCGCAATTATCCTCAAAACCTAACATTATGTACTTTCTTCTTTTATCGTTATTTTATTAACACCAGACTTATACAGGAGTGCCTTAGGGATCTTTTCCCCAAGAAATCTCAAAGTGTTTGCAATTCTTTAAGTCTAACCACATATTTATACCATTTTACATTTTTCAAACGCTGCCCCCACCTACCCATAAAAGCCTTACTTCCATGCTTGGCTGCAGCCTAGGCCTTCCAAGGTTGAAATGCCTTTTAACAAATTTCCTTATGAATAGAAAGAGCAACTTTTATAACACTGATCCACTATGTCATTACATGTTTTTTTTATAATAAATACGTTCTGAAGCCCGAAGGTATGGATTTGAAACTCAGAGAGGAGAGAAAGTAACAAAAGGTATGGATTTTTAGCACAATAACACTGTGCTAGGGATAGCAAGTCTTATCTTCATAGGAGGATCAAAGGTCCTATATTTATAAATTATGTTAAGTATTTGGTTAAGCATTTGCGTGTTTCTCCTGATACTAAGAAGCTACTCATACAAGAGAAGCATAATACTCATCTTTATCCAAATGTGATACACTATGCCAAGAAGCATTGGGTCATACTGCTGACGATACCATCAATTGCAGTCATTACATGCAACCATTGGATATTTCTGTCGCTGACCCACCCAAGTGTTAGTACAAATAATCCATGGATATGATGGTGGTCAACAATCCTGGAAGACCTGTCACCATTTACAACACAGCCGGGTTGGTATAAAAACTTTTCCCCTTAGCTTTCATACCATAATTTTTCCAGAAGGGATTTGGAAGGTATATCTACTTTGAATCCAGATTGTTTTGATAATGAAAATCTGTGCTCTTAAATACAGACCAACCCAATGTTTTTTTAGCCAACGAAGCTGGTGGCAAGTTGCAAAGCTCATCAGAGGGTTCTGACTCCAGCCCGTCCCTACCTGCACTACCATCCTCTCACCCAATGCTTTAAGTAAGCCCAGTGATTTTGCAGCCATTGTGATTTAGGATAGTCACACCTGAAAAAGCACAACCACATCCCGACAGCACCATGAAAACACAATACTTCAACGAAGAAAGGAGGGTAGAACAAAAGTGCTCATTGATGCATTGGTGAAGGCCAAGGTTGAAGCTTCCTTCGCTACAAGGGAGGTAAGGAAAAGGTTGAAAAGAAAAAAGGAAGCAACAAAAAGCAAGTAAAACAAAGAAGCAGGCTGTGAAGAGATTTGGTGAGAAGACACTGAGGGTGAATATGAAACTGAAAAGCTTCAGACTGTGACATGACAACTCAGACAGTTGTTTATGACAAACTCAGACAGTTCTTTGGGCAAGATACTGAAAAGGAATTTGAACTTGAACATTTGATTTGGGTTGCAGTTGGCAACTTTGTAAAAGTCATCTATGAGGACCATTAGGGAGAAGATAAAACCAACTGCAAAGGTCAGTGGGATGACTATGAGTGATGGGAGAGGTAATGTGTGAAAGTGGCTAGAACAGCCAGATCATACCTACTACATGAAAGGGGATTTAGGGTTAAAACCCACCAGTACTTGGACAGGGTGTGATCTTAGAAAATGTTCTGACTAAAATGTGTTTTCCCTAAACAAGGACTGCAGGTTCTTGATTTTGGATCTGATGCACATAGTTGGGATTGGCTGACTATAATTTTATATCTAAGCCGATTTAATTATGAGGCTTGGGGATCGAGACCGAACAGAACATTTCTATCTTGAAGGGGGAGGATTGGATTTATATATTTTCTTAGGTAGGCAACTCTTTTGCTCCGACCCTTTCAAAACTGCATACGGTAAGGTTTATACTTGTTTTATGCCTGTGGACTGTCGGGCTCTTTGACTAGTTTACGTTTTTTTATTTCAAGGATTAAAGGGGGGATAAGAACCTTCGGGTCCCCCTTGCTTCCTGGGAAGCAGCTTAAAAATATAATGAATACAAATTTTGAACTTAATGAACAAAGAATGCTGGTATATGCAGTACAGCTTTAGATTATGCATTTTGAAAAAGATTTCCGTGGCCAAAATAGAACAACTAGGATTTAGCTGCTTTCCTGCATATTGCACTCTAGAATGCTTTCAATAAAATTACTAGTTAAACTTTAGCGTAGAAACAAAAGGCTGGGGTCCTGCAGCCCCCATATGTGTAAGAAAATTTCAAGGTCACTCTTAATTTCATTCGGAAAAATTGTTTTTCAAAACTTTTGTGAAATTTAATTGTGTGGTTGCTTTACTTGTACGACCATTGTTAAAAAAAACAAAAAAACTTTCCAGTTAATAAATTTTGAGATCGTGAAAAATATACAGAATATTTTTGGAGGGGGGGGGGGCTTCAATATGAAAAATAACTTTTTAGTCCTCTATTATTTCGAGTTCAGTAAATCTTTCATATGAAAACAACAACAGGTAAAACAATGGGGAATTTATGTAAGACAGTGAAAATGTTTTTCCTTAAATGAAGATGTCGGCTTTATATCGAAGCACCATCCTTAGCAAACTAATAACATAAAAAAATAAAGTGCAATTTTTAAAACTAAATTCAAAATTAAAACTAAATCGCGGTTTCTGAGCCAATAGAAATTAAACTGAAGCTGAATAATAATATCATAGGCAGCGCAATAGCGCACCCTAAGTAAAGAGCGGTCTGGGCACAATGTATTTTCATCATTATTATATTTTTTAGACCAGGGCACTTCGTATTAAAGGAGTTGTGGAAATTAAAGGGGCTAGTGTCGAAAGTAATTGGAGGGCAAACAACCCACTTCCAACATTTCCCCAAACACATCCGATCAAAATTTTGAGATGGCCATTTTGTTTAACATAGGCGAAAGGCCGGAAATTATGTCTTTGAGGATGAAAATCACCCCCCCCCCCCTAAAGGACCGCAGGGCAAGAATTGTAAGTTATGCTCTGGGGGCATATAAGTTTTTTATAAAGAGGGTGGTCGTATGTACTTTGAAGGGGGTTCATTGGATTGGTAATTGGATGTTCTAGGGCTCTTTTTAAGATTTAAAGTGACCAGAAGGAGGAACCCCCCCCCCCTACACACCTCATATTTTCCCGAAATGCATATAATAGAAATTTTGAGATGGACATTTATTGTCGCAGGAACTTCAAAAAAGACTCATTTGATTGGAAATTGAAAGGGATAGTGCCCTTTTTAATAGTCAAAAGTGAATAGAGGGAAAAAATCCCCCCACGCCCATCAATTCCCAAAACATATCTAATCAAAATTTTGAGATAGCGATTTTATTCAGCATAGTTGAAATATCTGGAAATTATGTCTTTTAGGATACCCTCCCCCCATCCCTCAGGACAAGGGTTTTAAGTTATACCTCGAGGGTGTATAAAGTTTATATGAAGAGGATGGTCGTATAAACACTGTAGTGGGCTCACTGGATTGGAAATCAGATGTTCTAGTGCCCTTTTGAATAATCAAAATGATCTTCGTATTTCACCAATGCATCCCCTAGAAATTTTGAGATAGCCATTCGTTCAAAAATAGTCCAAAGATCATATAACAACACCTTTGGGGTAGATATTATCTCCCAGACTCTGGAGGTAAGGGTTGTAATTCAGTCCAGTCCTCCCCCTCCAAGAAAGATAACATTCTGTTCGGTCCCAATCCCCAAACCGCGAGACAAAACAGGGTGCACCAAACTACGGATAGAAATTGCCACCTTTTAATCCAGAGAGAGACGTTTATTAAACCAAAAAACAACACCAGTATTAACAGCCACCCTAAAAAGTAAAAATCTCGTCCGAGGGGGTGGCAAAAATACACTAAAAGATAAAACGGGACTAAATAAGTTATAGAACAAGTAATACAAATCGCACATCCTAATCGGTAACAAAAACCTTACAACAAAACAAATTCAACTATTGAAATCCTACCCCAAGAGATCATAATAAGTTATTCAATTATTTATTTACAACCCCCCCCCAAAAAAAATAATTAATAAAATTCATACTTACTAAAAAGGATGTTTTTGATTTTTCTCTAAAACAAAGACATATCACTATGATTTTTAATGCTCTGATCAAGATGATTTCAACTTCTAATCCCCCTATGATGCACTGATAACATCGACCGGATGGAAACGATCAGTGGAGCATTAATCTCTCCGGAAGATCGAGTGTCATGATCGTGGATCTCAAATTTACTAAACATTCAAAATATGAAAGATTTGTAACAGTTCGTAGCCTACAAATAAAAAAAAGGCATATAACTCTCCTCACTTTTCGAACTTTTTATGAGATATGCTTCGGAGGAATTAGTTTGGAAATTAATATAATAGAAGAGTAGTACAATTTTATTCCTTATTTTATGTTCTTTTTCTGTAAGGTATAGAACGATATTATGTTAAAGCTTGAACACAATCGAGATCTAAAATATTACAAAAAAGATTATGCTCTTTTTCTACATGGCATGGTATCACGAGATTATATAGGGTAGGAAAGTTGGAGGGAAAGATTCGATTTTGGAAATTTTGAAAAGTAAGTGTTATTTAGATATGAAAAATATTGGAGAAGTTCTAGTTGATGCTGTATTTTTTGCTTATCTGTTGTGTTTCACCATGGTCCAATGGAGTTTTTGCGTAAATGAATCGATGTATCTATCTATCCATCTGTACAGCGAAGAAACATATTACTTAGGACTTGAGCCATCAGGAGGGGCTGGTGTATTGTGAGAGTAATGGCTATTATGATGAAAGGGGGCATAAAATAAGAAAACTAATGGTAGCCTATTATTCTTATTTTATTAACATGTTTCCTTCAGAAGAGTCGCTAAAAAGCAATTTCACCTGGATGAACAATTAAAGAAATATGAATGAAGCTGAATTGCTTAATTCATATTGCTTAATGATTTCCAAAAAAAAATTGGAAGAATATATACACAAAAAAGAACATAAAATGGAGTGTTCAGTATGATTGCTGATGGGATGAAAATACCCTTCTTATTCCAAAAAGGCTAGCTTATTTTGGAAAAATTTATTTTATTTTGGAAATCAAATACCGAAAACAAATCTTTTATTTCAAAATATTGAAAAGAAAAAGTTAAATAAATCTTAATACAAACAGTGGGAGTTCAGGGGCTGGCAGTCTCCGTAATACTAAGGATAACAGTAGATATGGTAAAAAAAATAGAGGAAACTAAATAAAAAAGACTTCTTTCTGAATGAAAGTAAACAGTGACATTGAAACTTAAAAAAGATGGAATTTATGGTCCATAGGCGGGGGGGGCTACCCCCTTAAATTCTCCCTCTTTTTACGCTATAGTTTTACTTTTTTCTCCTGTACATCGAGAGTGAATGCTCCGAAATAAGGGCAAGGGGAATAGGATAAAAGTATTTTCTATAGTGCCTCATAATTGGAAGGGCTTGTTTATCGAAATTGCTTTAAACAACACTATTTTAACTCAAATTATTTGAAAGGCAATCGGTTAGTACAATATTTCCGACTACTAAATGGTTGTATTTTTTCACTTAAAAAAATATTTTCAGTCATGCACTAGTCAAATTTCAGCGCAAAGGTTCGAGCGGCAGTCCCCCAGGTGTACAGAATAATTTCTGTTCGCTTTAAATTTCAATGTTGCTCTTAGTTCTATTTGAATAAACGTTTCATTTGTCATGTTTTCAGTGTCAGAGGAGATCAAGCAAAAATAGACCTCAAGCCCATAGTAAAGTAAGTAAAAGTAGGGTTGGGGACCAGCCATCTTGTGCTTTCGCACACCCTTCCTGCTTACCTTCCCTAGATTTCTCCAGTTGCCCATTTAGAACTGGGTCAACTTTGACTGAGCTTACAGAGTCATGCCACTGACCCACGTCCCATAACAAATAACTGGTCACGCCAGGAATCGAACCCGTGACCCTTGGACAAAGGATTCCCGGCACGCCAACCCTAGTAACCGGAAAAATTAAAAATTTGATTTGAAAAAATTGTCAAATGAGGAAGAAGCATCATTTGAGGTTGATTCAGGAATGGAAATTACCATAAGGGGCTACTTTTCTTTACTGATGAAACTTTCAGCTATGTGATTCTGAACATTTCTTTCTGTTTTCTTATTAAGTTAGACTTTATAAACAATTTTACGCTTAACACTAATGACTTTTGCACTTGCAGGGGAATTTTCAGTTTTGGAAGTGATATTCAACCTTAGAAGAAATAGCGGTTACTTCTTAATACAGGTTTATGTGCCTTGTATTTTAATTGTCGTGCTTTCATGGGTTTCTTTTTGGCTAAACAGAGAAGCAACAGCTGATAGAGTAAGTCTTGGTAAGACATATTAATTTTTTTGTATATACATCATGATTGCAGCAGTAGCTGCGGCCTAGTAAAGAATTAACCACAGGCCATTTTAGCCGAAATGAAAAAAAAAAACGTAACAAACTGCCAATTGACAGATGTTTCTCATTTTACATTCTTTGAAAAACGTCAAATTCCATTCACATTCAACTTAATAATAATTTGTAATTTCGATGAGAAAGTTGGAAAAAACCGTAAAAGTGGCTGAATCCGCCATTGAAATCATCATTGTCGGAAACCCTAAACTGGAATTCTACGGTCTCCCACCTTGATCAGCAAGTAAGACCTCACTTTTTACACAGATAGTAGGGATGCATCTCCGTTTCTTCTCCATAGGTAACCGCATCGAATCATTAGCCATAGAATATCGGGAGAGCAGGCACGTACGCAGGAATTTGTTTCGGGGGGGTGGGGCAATTTGTTTCAGGGGGGGCCAAATCCTTCAAACCCATTATTCTGTGAGAAAAATCAGAAACTTATGGGAAAATTAAAAAAAATCGTGAGATTTCGGGGGGCGGGCCGGGCCCGGAGGCCCCCCCTGCGTACGTCCCTGCGGGAGAGAGCAGAGGGCTTACCACAGAAAAGTGCATTTTTTTGCACTTGTGCACCACAAACATCAATTGTGGCCCGGATAATGTCAAAATTGGGAAGATTGTAAATTCTGATATAAACATCATCTAATTGGGGTCTGAAACCCATGAATGCAGATTTACAGTTCCCCGTTTTGAAACCAAGGAAAATTGCATTTAACGCGGGTCACACGACAATTGCATCTCCATTGAATTTAAGCGAGCTCTACAGGAAACATTACCCAGAATTTGCAAATTAAACTGTTCGTGGTAAAAAACTCTAAATAAGGAGCGAATCTAAAGATGAGTTTTGGTAATAATAAGTCCAGATAATTGGCTATAGTTTTCTTCTTGTTACAGAAAAATATTGTCTTTTATAACATAAAAGATTTCATTTATGTTCTTCCTGGCACAGAAGGTGCAGGGGTGGAGGGGGGCAATTCATGAACACTGTTAGGAAATTGTATCATGAAGGGCACGCATCATGAAGGGCACACATCTTTGTTTTTATTGATATTTAAGTGGAAATATTGTTTCTTATGTTTTTTTGTAATATTACACAGTTGGTGATAACGATCTGTAAGTAAGGAGTGACTTGTGTTACCAATAATCAAAACTGTAAAAAAAGGAGTTTTGATAACAATATATACTCTAAAACGATTTAATTTTTATGTTGATTCTCATCCCCATCCCCAACCTAAAGAAGTCATAAAGTTTAAAGTTTTATACAAAAAGTCATGTACCCAATTATCGAATATGGGTGGAAGCAGCCCGAAAAGGGCTAAGGATTTCGATGAAAATTACGCCACCAAATTCGGTATATAAGAGAACTCAACTGTAAAAGTTTCAAGCTTTTGTCTACAAAAATGTTAAATTTTTGTGAAATTAAAAAAGGATGATAACGGAAGAAAGTTTATGAGTTAGCTCAAAATAAGACAGTTTATAGTAATGGGCAAATGGCACTCTGACATTTAGAGGGCTTGGGGGGTGTTAGAGCTATTCCTGTTTGTGGTAATTTAAGTTCGACTTGATTATTCATTTTAATTTCTATTCGTTTTAGGGGTCATTTATTTATTGAGAGTAATTTCTGTTCATTTTAAGTTTGAATTATTGCGTGACTTTTTCTCTGCTCGTCATTGGTTTTTATATAGTTCTTTACTTTTCTTTAGAAAACTTTTTTGAAAGTCTTTGTTTGTATATTAATGTGATTCTAAAAACGAACAAAAATTATTCTGTAGGTAAGGATTGTTGCCGTTCCCAATGGGGCCCCTAATCTCCATGCTAAAATTTGTCCTTTTTCTTCAGATGGCTCGGGAAGGAGTGTTCTAACACAATAGCAGTGTGTTAAAGCTTGTTTTCAAACAGTTCTCAAACCAGTTTTCAAACTGTTCGTGCTAACGAACTGTAAGTAAGGAGAAGTGCGGCTCAATAGTAACCGAAATTCTAACAAACAAAATTTTGATACCAACGGATACAAGTAGAGATGGGGGTACCAGCCCCACCCCTCACCCCTGTTGCCATCTACAATTTAGTCTAAGGCTGACGGGCTATAATTTATGCATTTTTTTTACGTTTTTTGTCACTGCTGTGAATGAAAAAACAGGATTTTTCTCACTTTGATGGATGTTTCTTGGATGTCAACAACAATTTAAGGATGTTTCTTGGATGTCAACAGCAATTTATGTATGTTTTTATGGTTTTTGTCACTGCTGTGAATGAAAAAAAACAGGATTTTTCTCACTTTGATGGATGTTTCTTGGATGTCAACAACAATTGAAGGATGTTTCTTGGATGTCAACAGTAATTTATGCATGTTTTTATGGTTTTTGTCACTGAGAATAAAAAAGCAGGATTTTTCACACTTTGATGTATTTTCAAGGTCGATTTATTTGTTGTTGTTGTTGTTCGTCCAGGTGTACGCTAGGGGGAATGTATTGATTCAGGACTCGACTAGGGGAACTAAATTTCCAAGGCCAATTGATTTGTTGTTGTTGTTCGCCCAGGTGTACGCTAGGGAGAATGTTTTGATCCAGGAATGGGAAACAGGAAGTACATGCCTCCTTCTAAGCTAATCAAAGAGTCGGTTACATCTCCTTCTAAGCCAATCAGAGGGCTGGTTACATATGGTTTCCCCAATTACATCACAATTCGCCCTTGAGATTACGTATATAATGGACATGCGTTGTGATTAAACATTCAGAAAGTTCTGCGACATTAAGGATATAACAATGAATATTATTGACAAGGAAACGTCATCTACAATGATTAACAATGTGAGTTCTGTTTAGTAAATTTTCATTCTTTTATTTTCAAATAAAATCATTTTACATAGTAGTCCCTCCAGTAAATTCAGGTAAATCCCCCCCCCACACTACACACTTCACTATAGATTGTTTATACTCACTAGAAAGCTTAAAATATGTTCTTTTTTACTATGTAAACCCCCCACTGATTACAACTTTAATTCTTTCATTGGAAATAATTCTGTTTTTCGATAAATTCTTGCTTTCTCTATTTCTATCTAAAGTGACAACTGACTTCTGTCAGCTATTAATATGCTGATTCCATTTAAGCCGTCACCCTATCCTTTATCAGTTCCGTAAAAGACTTAAACAGGTGATAATTACTGTCACCCTTTTAAAGTACATCCGGCCTCATAATCCTTACGTTAGCGGCTTAACCAAAAGTTTTCACAAAAAAAGAGGATATTTTGATCAAATTAACATCATAGCTTCTTCATCGCAAATTTGACTTTTGCTGTACTCAAAAGGGAGAGGGGTTTTCTTCTGTAAAAAGAAGAGGGGGTTGGAATTGTTAAGAGGGGGATGGATGTCAGTTTCATGTAATATTCATTTTCAATTTTGAGTACTCAATGTTTATATGGGAGGAGGAGTTTAGGGATACAATGCCTCGGTTCTAGCAGCATCGCTGCAAGGTGAAACCAAACTGTTCCCTCCCCCCCCCGTTAACCGCAAGGGGATGGATTCATTGTGCAGACATGTACACCCTTTGACAAGAAAACTAATGTAGTCATTCCTATATATATATATATATATATATATATATATATATATATATATATATATATATATATATATATATATATATATATATATATATATATATATATATATATATATATATATATATATATATATATATATATGTATATATAACCCTGAAGTTTAGTGTTTGGTTAGCTTTTATTTATCCGCATATTTATCAGGTTGGCTATTTTGAGATCTAGATTTTAAATCATTGGCTTGGATTTGATGCAGCTACTGGCCCTAAAAACAATAATAGTTTTTTTTAAATTTATTTTCTGAATGGTAAAAATAGAATTTCTATGCTTTTCGGGTCCGATTTCTCACAAGTTGTGTATTTATTTTTTTCTCTAAATGGTAAAAATAGGAGCATTTCTGAATGTCGCAAATTTTACCTTTTGCTTTGCTGAAAAGGGGGGAGGGGGACTTCAATGTGATAAATGCTTTCTAGACAAAATTAGGGCTAAGTTAGGTGAGGGGGGTACTAATTTTTATTCTGTAAAAAAGGGAAAAAATTATTTCAATACTAAATTTTTCTCTTCTTTTCAAGGCAAATTATGAAGAATATGCGGCCCCTCCATCTAAGAGAGCAAGGGTTAATAATAAAACCCCTGCGAAGGCGAAAGTTATGCAATATGGTCGCTGGCCGAAGCCCCCCAAACAAGTTTTGCCTGCTCAAGTGCATACCGTCACTGGTCCTACTGCACAAGCCGCAGTCGGATCTGTACAAGAATCTAACATCGCCGCTGGCCCGTCCACCTTCCATCATGCATTGCCAGGACCATCCGGCACTCAAGTGCAGCCGAAATTTGGAGATGTAAGTTTAAATTTTATTTCTCGCTATTTTTTCAACCTGATATAATGTTCTCCCTTTGAATCATAACAAGTGTATGCATTCAGTCTGCTGAATTAGGTTAGCGAAGCCAAAAAAAGGCACTATATCCCGCTCATAATAAGTAGCAAAATCCTTTGCGATATAAACTGCTTTATTAACGAATGGTTCACCTTGCCTCTACAAATATTATAAAAACAACTTTCTATCGGAATGAGTTGTGTATCATGAAAAGGGATAGGCTATCCATCTCAAATCAAGTAAACACACCTTTTTTTCAATGCACAATAAAAGTATTAATATGAAATTTTTTTGGGGGGGTTGTTGGAACAAAACCAAAACTTACTATGTTATGTTTTAGATTGTAAATTTCATATATTAAGTTGGAACTTTCAGAATATATTGAGTAGTGAATTAATCAAATGCTACTGCTATTAAATGTGTGTTTTCAAGCATATATGTAAATAATAATCCAATTTTAAAAATATGGTGATTAAGACACATTGAAAATAAGCTATTTTTCTTTTATAAGTTGTTCTGGTTCCATACTCACCATCTCCCCCCTGCTCGTCAGTTGGAGAAGGAGAGGACGCACCTATGGGGCTTTACAACAACAATGAAACATCTCAGTAAGTCAGCGTCAATTCACTTGAATTTATTCCTGATAACATTGATGACTTTTTAACTAATTATTTCAATGTAAAACCTAGCACAGTTGAGCAGGGTAATTTAGGTAATTCAGGTTCGGACTTAGCATTGCTAAGTCCAAATACTATGCAACTTTTGGATAATTTTGTCGGTGAATTAACGGGAAACCCTTCCCCCAATGATAACATACTTACACTTCAATCGTATGAAGTGCCTTCCCATAGCCCTATTATTGAACAATGTGGGGGAGGGGTGGTGATAATAATAATATACAAGAGGAGGGGGAGGGGGGTAATATCCAATTTACGACATTTCCCGAGTTTCAGCTGTCAAAATCAATTTTAAATACAATAATTGTCTACACTGCAACCTTTGGTGACCCATTTAATTCGCTTTTATGTGGTAATTTTGTGTTTGACCCTGTAGATATTGTTCATGAATATGCAGATAGAATTTTTGCACTGCTAGAGCACCAAATTCACTTGTGGGGAGGGAGTAGGGAATCAATTAAGGTTTCTATTGTTTTAAAGGTGTTTTATTTAAATGATGGAAAAAGTGAGGTTTATCATCATTATGTACACACCGAGATGCGAGTGATCTATCCAAATTTAGATAATTTAGAGGGTGTTTTTCCGAGTGGATAGGTCATATTATTACGCATCTCGAGAATTATACCGTAAACGGGAGCGGGTCAGTAGTTCTTTATGTTGAAAATTTAAGTGTTAATATTTGTAAATTTAAGAAAGATTTTAGTTTAAGAGGGGGGCAGGTGTGGGGTATAATAAAGATATAGTTTTAAAATATAATCCAGATTTAGTTGGTTGTCGTGGTGTCTAGCGGATCTGTTTTGAAATAGGTCAAAAATGTTTCAAGTACGCTTTCCTCATGTCAGCATTTCAGTCTCTAGCAGATGACGCTACCAAGACAAATTTAGATCACTGGACTGTACATGGTAAGGAGGGGTCCAGTTTTCCCATTGTATATTTCACATGTTTAGAGAGAAAATACTCAGTAACGCTCAGGTCTATTGATTTTTTTGAAAGGGCCAATGCTCATTTAAATATCGGCGTTACTGTGGTTCAATATGAAACTGAATTTGAAGATAGAGTTCGTCCAAAACAGAAGGGGATGGTGTTCCCAGTAAGGGGTCCGTCGATTGAATTAGTTAAACACTGGGTTTGGCTGTTGTATACACCACCCCATCTAGTGACCTAGCCAACTAGCCAATTCAATCGGCCATTTCAACCCAATTACAGACATTAGTAGAGATCTGGGGGGTGGTAGGGATCTAGGGGTACGTTTCTACTGTCCAACATGCCTGTCACAATTTTGTAGCGAAATAAAGTTGCAAAATCATATGAAGCACTGTAGACGGCATGGCTACCAGTCAGTGGAAACGGTTTCAGGGGATAGGGCCATTTTACGTTTCAAAAATTTCCAAAACACCCTCCTCCAGAGCAACAAAATCTCGTTGGATTGTGAAGCGAAGCTGGTCGGAAGTGAACGATCCTTGATTTCCAAACCAAATCAAAGAACAACAAGCTATTGCAGTCTCCTACGCCCACGCGCAAAGAGACAGTTCTAACACTATGCAGTTGTTAGAAGTAGTTGAAACACTGGATGAGGGAGAGTGCATGATCAAGGCACTGACTAAATTAATTGGCACCGCTAATGGCGCTATTTTCTCGTTTAAAAAATACCCATTATCCATGGTTTGTGTCTGCAGATGATCGCGCAACGATTGAAAATAAAACTATAGGCTGGGTTTGTATGGAGGAGTTTGACTACGAAACCACGTGGAAAGGAACTAGGGGGAAAGAGGGGAAACGGGGACCTTAAGATATAACGATCATTTGTGGCGGTAAATATCATATGGGGGTTATAATTTTAGAGGGGTAGCGCATCAATCGTGCTACTTAAAAGTTAACCAGCAGTTTTTTATTCCAGTTTTTATCCATAATTCAAATTATGATTTAAAATTTATTTTACCGGCACTGGCACGTATGCACAGGGAGGGAGGGGGAGTAGATAGTCCATGGGTAAATAATTCATTTACCTATAACATCATTCCCAAATCGGCCGGAAGGATGGTGCTTCTTGAGCTGAAATGGTAGGTAGTAAATAATGTGCATACGTGCTGGAATAAAATCAGGTGTTTAGATTCTTTTAGTTTTTTTCCCAAGGCATTGCGTCAATTGATTCAAGTGCAGAAAAGCGACAATTTTGATATGTTTTCCTTTGCTTAAACAGCACTTTCCAGAAGGTGAAATGTATGACCTATTGACCTGTAAAGGTGTATATGCATGCGACTATTACTGTTCTGGCGCTCGCTTAAGCGAGGTGAAACTACCTCCAATTGAAGCTTTCTATAATTCACTCACCAACAGTGAATGCACAGCCGAGGAGTATGAGTTTGCCAAGAAGGTGTGGTCTAAGGGGATATGTAAAAATGGGTGGGATTATTGTAGACTGTACTTGGCCAGTGACGTTTTAACTCTGTTAGACATAGTCTGTAATAACATAGACAAAATCTATTCAGAGTTCGGGCTAGATATAGGCTATTATTTTTCCACACCAAATTTGGTGATGGACTTGATTTTAAAAATTAGTAGGGAGGAAATAGGTCTAATCACCGACGTGGATCAACACCTTTTTGTAGAAAGATCAATGAGGGGTGGGTATGTTTTTCATGGGGATTGCTTCTTGACAACCGATCCAAACGGACAAAACAGCCACACCGGAGCAAAGTCAAATGCAGTGTTGTTGGACATGAACTCATTGTACCCCTCGGCAATGTCTCACTACTCTTTGCTGTGGGGAAACTATCAATGGCTTGAGAATCCTTGTGAGTTCCCCAACATTACCACCGTCGAGGACAATGGGCCAAAAGGATGGTTCTTTGAAATTGACGGGCACATTCCATTGGCGCTTCACGATTCAGTCAGAGATTTTGTTTTTCCCTGTATCAATCGAACAGTGAGCAGGGACTCACTGAGCCCCTACAATCGATCATTGGTTGAGGATATGGGGAAGCACTGGACCCCCTCTAAGCAAAAACTAATTGCAGATCTGGACCCTAAAGAGAATGTCATTGTTCACCATATGCTTTTGCACTGGATGGTGAAAAATGGTTTCAAGATCACCAAAATACATAGAGTCCTGCAATTCAGTCAGAAACCCTATTTGAAGACGTTTATTGACACTTTTGTTGATAAACGCTATCGGGCAAACAGCAAATTAGAGAAGGAAATGTACAAACTCATTCTAAATTCAGCGTTTTGCAAAATGTGTGAAATCGTACGCAACAGATCTCGCTGTGACGTCGTGACTGACCCCCAAGAATGTGCACGAATTATTGCTGACCCCAATTTTACAACGTTCACGAGCATAGAGGCTGGTATGGTTCTTCTACACAGGAAAAAGAGAAATGTGGTACTGAACAAGAATATAGCAGGAGGTAGTTCAGTACTTGAAATTTCCAAAAATCTCATGTTGTCGTTTTTTTTACAATGTTTGCAAGGTGCAATGGCAACAGGAGGGGGAGGTTCAAGTTTACTATGGGGATGCAGATTCTCTGCTGTTAAAGGTAAAAACCGAGGATTATTTGAGGGATTTAAAAAATAGGGAAAACATCAGCTCGCGGATGGATTTCACAAACTAGAATCCATCCCTCTAGACCAAGCTGGTGCAACTTCAAGCCCCCAAACGACTACTAATGCGAAAATCAGTAATTGGGACTGATTTGATATCCAGGGGGGTGTTTTTGGGTTCTCAGGTTTGTTGCATAAAAACTCATAGCGGAGATGTAAAGCAGCCGTTTAAAGGGGTACCAACACATTTTGTAAAGAGCAATTTCATTATGAGCGTGTACAGAGACTGTGTAGAAAGTAGCCTAGTGCCGAGAGCACAAGTGCTTGCAATTCGCTCTCTACAGTTTAAAAATTATACTTTAAGAGTGGAAAAGAATGCAATGTCGTGTATATCTGACAAAGTCTATGTGCTCGAGAATGGTGTAAGTGTACTACCACATGGCCACTACCGTATTTCAGACCGAGTTGAATGCATAGACTATCGCAATCAACTTGGTCGGGATAAATTAACCTAACCACTAACCTAACCCTAACCACTAACCACTAACCTTTCATAAATTAACTAACCCAACCTAACCACCTTAACCCAACCACTGACCCAACCTAACCTGTAGCAGCAGCAGCAGGGGGGAGGTCCCGCCCGCGGCCGGCCTTTGGCCACGCGGCCCAGGGGGTGGGGGGGGGGTCCCACCCGTGGCCGCCCCCGCGACTCCCCGGAGGGTGGACGGGGGCCCCTTTTAAATTCATAATGTTCAACTGTGCTATTTTTCTTTAAAGTTCATATTCATGTTCCAAGTGTTTTTTTTATGTGTTGTACAAATAGTGTGTGTGTGGGTGCTAATGTACAAAAAGTGTGTGTTTGTACAAAAAGTGTTTTTTTATGACAATAAGTGTTGTTGTTGTTGTTGTTGTTGTTCATGTTTGAACAGAATTGTTTATTTTTATAATATATGTTGTACATAAAGTGTTTTTATCGTTGTTCATGTTGAACGAATAGAGTTTTCATATTGAATAAATGACCATGAAATATTGTTTATGTTGTTCTTGTTGAACAAGTGTTATTCTTATGTTGTTCATGTTGAACAAATAGTGTTTTCATATCAAAAAAATGACCAAGAAATATTGTTTTTTTTGTTCTTCTTAACGTACTAGATAGATCAATGGGAAAATTATTACTACTACTATTACTACTTATTCACTGGACACGTATAATTTACAGTTAGTTGTAGTCCGACTGTTGTCAACAACAGCAGCAGCAACATGTATCAATTTAAAACACCCTTCAGATCGTTTCTGTGTGGTCCATCAATGTCGGGGAAAACATCACTTTTAGCTAAAATAATTCAAAATTGTAATAAAATGTTTTTGGAAAAACTAAAGAAAATTTATTATTGCTATAGTATTTGGCAGGAGTCCAATGATCAAATGAAAGCTATTGCCACAACCATACCAATACAATTCATACTAGGACTTGATGTTTTCAATAGTATTAAACCAAACTCTTGGCTGATTATTGATGATTTGGCTGAATCCATTGAACAGTTCTCACAGGAAATTCTACAGCTGTTCACCGTTTGCTCTCATCATGAAAAGATTTCCATAACCCTAGTTCTACACAATCTGTTTCATCAGAACAATTGTATGAGAACCCTTGCCTTGAATTGACCCATCTATATTATCTATCGAGTTGTTCGTGATTCTAGCTCACTAATAACTCTCAATAGGCAAATATACCCCGGCGACCCTAAATTTCTGCTGTCAGCGTACACTCAGGTGACAAATAAGCCTTACGGCTACATTTTGCTAGATCTTAATCAGAGCACACCCGAGGATCTACGTGTAGTCACCGACATTTTCGACAAAGAAATTACTGTATATCTTACAGTGAACAGTAGAAAAAACTATTAGTTGCCATCGTGACATTGAAGAAACTAGACAAACAACGGCATTTATTTCCGTTTTAGGCACTTCAAAACCTCCACTCAGGAAGGCTATATTGAAACATGGTGTTGACAATGATTTCATTAATTTGATATATGAACTTTGTTTAAATTTAACTGAGGGCATTGTTCAACTGTCAGAAGATGTTAGACATCGTTCCACTGTACGCGCCTTGGCTTGCAAAAACAAGGGAACATTTTTTAAAAGAAAACGTCTCCTTCAAGCGGGTGGTAGTTTTTTTACACTTTTACTGCCAATAATTGCAGGACTTGTAAAAAGTTTTCTCTAGAGAATGGCTAAACCCTATAAATTGACGCCATATGAACTTGTCCTCTCGCCCGTCGAACATTTTGAAGACAATCTAAGCAAATTCATTAATGATGAGAATATTGCCGATGACAAAAAACTGCGATTACTTCAAGATCCATTGTGACGTGTGGACAAACATAGACCTTATTGTGAGAGACCCACCGCTGTTACCGTCATAAATCCCTCCAAACAGGAAACATCACCTCAAGATTCTGCAGCAGCAGCAATGCAATCAAAGGAGAAGGAATTGAATTCAATTGTATCGAAAATTGGAAACCTATTGCCAGTGACCTATCGAGAACAGAGTAAAAGAGTATTATCTTATCTCATGTTGGAAACTGATCATCAAGTTCAAGTCAAAAGCACAGGGAAACGAAATATAATTCAGGGAAAAAGTTATAATCTAGTGGATTTAATTTGTGACATGGTGACGAATCGTAAAGGACTTTTATCCTTTGACAATAATCTATACACCTTTCTAAGTGTATCAAACTTCCCCAAAAGTCTTATTGACAATAAGCAAATTCTAAAGAAACTAAGAGAATATAGTCCTCCAACAAGGCCAACACCACCATTTAAAAAAGAAGAAGATTCAATATTTGAAAATACTAGCAGCAGCAGCAGCAGCAGCAGCAGCAATGATTTTACAACACCTATGGCTGCTAGTCAAAAGCGAATAAGGATTCATACAACCTCTAGTGTGCACAAGGGGAGTGGACATTACACTACGTGTTTGCGTTCAAAAGGAATGAAGTTCTGAAATGTGTCTATAAAAATATTGGTGAAGCGTGAAATTTAAGTTCCCCCATAACCCTTTCTAAAGTTGCCTCTGACAGCACATTATAAAAAGCAAAAGAGTATCTAGAGAATGAACCGAGTTACACACTGCAACGGAATCACTGTCTTTTTGGCAAACAATATCGACAAACTAAAGCCTTTTTCTCTCTGCATATAATGCAAACGGATCTTTTAACTTTAGACGCGATTCAACGGCGTCAAAATGCACCCTACAAATATATTCTGGTGGCAATCAGTGTCTTTAGTCGCTATGCCTATGCCATTCCATTACGGTCAAAGAGGTGTTGAAGTTGCCCAGGCCATTCAAAGTATTCTTGAACAGGATTGCTATAGAAAAATTCAATTGGATCGTGGTAGTGAATTTGTTAAACCCCATGTGCAAAAGGCTCTATCGAAATATAATACAGCACTTTATCATAGTCAAATCCCGATAAAGGTCTCATTGGCTGAACGATTGATAAGAACGATTTGTCTATTAATTTCAAGATATTGTACACTGAAAAACACATCTGCTTTTATTCATGATTTAGATAAAATCATACGGATATACAACCATCAACCTCGTCGATCATTGTCCAACTCAAGCCCTCGGGAAGTTCATTGCAGTGAAAATACATTTGATGCTTTTCTAAAACAATATTCCAACGGTGAAAAAGAAAAAAAAATGTGAAGAAGAAATTCTATGTTGGTGATACTGTTCGAATTAATAGAACCACCAATATTTTTGAAAAGGGGAATTATTTATGGAGCACTGAACTTTTAAAAGTTTCCAAAATCCTGGACACCGAACCCACAACATACCGACTGCGAGACACCAAAGATTATGAAATTCTCGGTGGTTTTTATGAATATGAACTGCAAAAAGTTAGAAACACTAGTGAAATTTATCAAATTGAAAAGATATTAAAGAGTCGTACTCGTAGGGGCCAGAGACAGTCGCTTGTTTGTTGGCTAGGATACAACTCTGATTTTGATTCATGGGTCAGTGCTGAAGATATTAACAATGCCCAATGATTTCTATATGACTTTCATGTCCACTGTTTCTGATCCTCTCTACAATGACCTGAATAGAACAAGTGATTTTCGGACGAAACTCTCCCCCACCATCAAATTCGACGACAATGGAAAGTATGAAGTGGCTCTTGTCGACTGTATTCTCGAAAATACCTACGACATCCTGAGAAAAGATCTTAAATATGAAATAAAAATTAGACCCTATGATTGGCCGCCACCACCCTCAGGTGATCAAGAACAAATTCAAAAGATCAATTGGATGGATTATCCATATATTGAATTACCCTACCTGGAACTCATCTGTATGAATGATTTATGTCGTTCTATTAATAAAAGAATTTCCGCTCGTAAAAAAGGAGCTTTTCATTTCAACTATTTAAAGGATGAGGGTAAGATCTAAATTAGTTCACCTATTGCCAATAAAAAGGTTATTCTCAATGATAACCTAAAGGATGTTCTTGGCTTTAAGCTCAATATAATCAACGGTAAAAGTGCCGGAAACACTAATTTCATTTTTGCTGACTACCCGCCTGCCTTCTCCACGGATACTTGTATATTTTTCTACGCTTCATTTGTGGAAACATCTCGGGTTGGTAATTCAAATGTTCCCCTTCTACGAGTTCTTGAACGAAAAACTAATCAAGAACATATTAACCACTACAATATAAAGCACCTTCAGTATATTCCCGTAAACACTTGAACTTGAACTCCGTGAACTCTGTCAGTTAACACTAAGAACTGAATTAGGTGATCCCATAGCAATTTCAAAAGGTTTGGCTGTGATTACATGCCCTTTTCGACCCATCGTTCAACAACAAGATGTCTAATTGAATAGTGGTATTCATTTGTCCTGATATTGACTGATATGTTAATACTCTTGGCCCAAGACAACAGGGCAATGGAATGGATTATTACAAAGGGCGCTCGTCAATGTCTGGCTATGGTCTTGGAAGTTGGTTTGCTAAGTTTTTTCGCTCTTCACTACCTCTGGCTAGAAAATATCTTGTACCGGCTGCAACAGATTTTGCATCCTCTACACTATACGATTGGGGCTCTGGCAAGGATTTTAAAAAAAGTGCTACGGAAAATCTTAGGTCCAGTGCGCGAACCTTAGGCGAGAGATTAAAACAAAATGGAAAAGGTTTAAAAAGGTCGAGAAACAATGCATCACTCATCAGTCTCTACTCAGGTCGGAAACGAAAGACATCAACCCTGTCAAAGAAAAGAAGGGAAAAGCCGACACGTACTGTAAACAGTAGAAGAAGAAGAAGCCCCAGAAAGAAAATTGTTAGATCGAAACTAGATTTCTTTTCCTAAGATGTCCTACCTACCGCATAAGGATTCTCAACCTTCAATCACCGCCTCATTGAATCTATTTAATGCTGAAAATGTTGATGTGAGTGTCAAGCATGGATACTATGAACAATTTTACCCTCAACAACCCCTCTCTGATAATATTCACTTTCAAATTTATTCCAATGAAGACTACTTTATGGAAATGTCTTCGACGTTTATAGATTTACCAATAAAAATTTGGAAATCCTATAACATAATGCCGACTCTGGCCGATGGAATATCTTATGAAAATTTTATATTACACAATTTATTTCGTCAAATCAGTGTCTACATCAATGGCACGTTGGTGAGCACAAGCAACAATCTATCAAATTATACAAGCTATATGCAATTCATGTTGATGACACCCAAGTCATACAAGGAATTGAGAGGCACCTCCAATGGATATGAATATATTACTAATACTGATAGTACAGATACACTTAAAAATGCTACAACTAGGGAATTACATCTAGTTGGAAAAATATATCATGAAATATTTAATATACCCCAATGGCCACCGCCCAATTTTAAAGTGGATATACAATAGATACTTGCACCATCCAATTTTAAATTGAGAAAAGAACTTAATGCAAATCCTGATATAAGTCTCTCCCTCACCTCGGCAATGTTTCATGTACGCAAACAACAGGTCATGAGCTCGTTTAGTTTGACAGTGGAAAAACTGAGAGCCAGTGGAAATAATATTAAACTACTTGTTCCTCATACAATCACAAATCAACATCATATTACCATGGAGTCACGCACCTTCACCGACTCATCCTTTATCAATGGCGAAATTCCGTCAAAACTCGCTTTGGCATTTGTAAAAAGCGCTAGTGCAATAGGATCATGGACTGGATGTCAACATAAATTTGAAATGTTTGGACTTTCATCTCTTGTGTGCAAAGTAAATGATATCCCACTCTACAATCTATCTTTTGATAAATCCTATAGAACATTGTATGAGTTGACCATGCAAACCCTAGATCATGATTCGCAACTATTTGAAAATGGTATAACCGAAGAAATGTTTGCTAAAACACATGGTATCATTGTACTAGATTTGTCTGGCACGCAGGATATGAGTATAGTACGTACGGGGAGCGTGTGTTTAGAGTGTACATTTGCTGACCCATTGGCTGAGAGTATTGCACTAATCTCATTAAATCAATATCAAACCTATTGGAAAATCACTCCCGAAGGCAGTGTTCTACTAGACTTGGCGCCATGAACACCAGTCAAATAATCAATGTATTTAATATGGATCCCTACATGTCCCAGTGCAAATCCTATTGTCTTACCTTGGACTTTCTTGGAAAAATTCAAAGTGGAAACAATACCTTGATTATTGTTAATAGCAGTCCGTCGACTGTGTTGACGGGTCATTGGCTGTGCATCTTACAAACAATTAAGACGATTGAATTTTTTGATCCTTTTGGTCTACCCTATACATTCTGCACACCCCACTTCAGCAACTATATTGAGAGCAGTTGGAAAACTATTATTAAAAATCGGAGGAGAATGCAGGATCTGACGACTAAAAGCTGTGGCTTCCTTGCACTACTATATTTTGTGTGCCGATGTCGCGGCTATACTTATAACCAATTTCTCAACATTTATGTTGACAATCCACGTCTGAACGACTTTCTAGTGGAAAATATCTACTCAGACCTGTACAGTATTGATTTCAGTGCCCTAAGAGTAAAGTGCTTAAAACATGTATATGAAATTGTTTATTAATAAAATGCATATATATATACAACAATGTCTTTAAATCTTCACTTTAGATTTCTTCTTCGGTGTAAAAGCAACTGTCGTGAACCACTAATGCCGGTAAATCATTTGGATTCATTGTATAGTGATCTTGATTGACTGAAAAGTCAGGGTCACATTTTCTACAGTATAATGTAACTTCACTCTTGTCATATCTTTTTGTATAGTCAATGATACTATTTGCACTCATATTATGAAATTCACGAGTTTCAATCTGACTATTTGAAGCAATATCACATACAATGTTTTCAAATGGTAAATCACATTCGGTAACTGCCAAATAAAAATCACTTAGTTTATAGTCATAATAGGCAGTGTCGTTGCATCGATGACGTAGAAACCAAATTGTCTTGTTACCCCAACAGTTGAATTGTAGACCTGGCTCCCCCTCCCAGAATAATTTAAATCCATGACGATACCAATCTCGTAGAAATAAGCTAAAATCAAGTTTGGGATTCTTTCCAATCATAGCAGGGTAAGTATTCTCCCACTGATCACATTTATCATAGTGACAATTGGAGCACAGGTGTCCTCTAGGGTGAGAGTCACAAATATCCTCAAGACATGAATTACATCCTTTAATTTGTACTGCATATCCTATATGTAATTTACAAGGATTACATAATTTGCACTTTTCACTATAGTCATCAATAATTGTACAATTCTCACACTGAGTCCAACTGCCAAGAGTGTACATGCATAGTGGACATGTATAGAACATTTTTTTTCTTTTTTTTTGGTTTCCGATGTCACCTCTGTCTCACAGCTAAAACGAAACTGATTGTCCCTGCTGACGGATAAATTCAAGGTGGAGGAATGGGAGAGGAGTAACTCTGTGACGTTACCTCTTTCGAATGGTGGGGGGAGCCATCTACATTGAATCTATTGGCTATGTTTTCAAAAGTGTATCCACGATCTGATTCTGCCTTGTTCCAATTAAAACATCAATAAATTGAGTATAAGCATTTGAGTCACATTGACAAAGCTTCATACAATAGTCCAATGGGGGAGAATCAGTCCTCATTATATTGTCAAGTGTTCCCCGAGAGAATATCCTGCGTTGAAGAGATAACTCGAGAAAATTGTCATCCAAAATCAAATGTTTTTCCATAAACACTAGATTTGATCTAATTCTCTCTCTCTCAAATTTATTCATTTTTCAATCCTTTCACTCTGACTGCTGACTCTAGACTTACCATGAATCGTTAGCCCTAGCATTCTAACCTGAAAAAAAAGAAAGAGAACATTTTTGATTTCGAAACAATTTTATTGAATAATTACAACAATAATACTAAGCATGTACAATTAGCGATACTGTTTATTGTCTTCGATATGTTTCACTAATGCTCTTAAAGCACATTGAAATCTATTCACATGCGCTATATCAACTTTTGTAGCGAAACATAATTGATCCTCCATTTTAAATTTGCTCAAGGATATCAGTTAGCTTGCATATACTTCATCCCATTCCAGACAAAGCCGTGATCCTCTCGTGATTTCCACCGCAATGTTTGGTGCTCTTATATTATTGCTACTAACTCCATTATTAACTTCTAATAGGGTAAACATTCCACTCATCGTCAGCACAAATATATATCCAAATGAGTAAAGTCAAACTGTTCTTTTCACTCCTTTGAAGTCAATTCACAGACTAATAAAAAACTATAGAAAAAATCTTTTCCTTATATTATCTGCAATCCTCTCCCGCTAATATGTAAGCGACTCTCTGATTAGCTTAGAAGGATATTTAACCGACTCTCGGATTGGCTTAGAAGGAGACATGTACTTCCGGTTTCCTATTCCTGGATCAAAACATTTCCCCCTAGCGTACACCTGGACGAACAACAACAAATAAATCAACCTTGAAAATACATCAAAGTGATAAAAATCCTGCTTTTTCATTCTCAGTGAAAAAAACCATAAAAACATACATAAATTGCTGTTGACATCCAAGAAACATCCTTCAATTGTTGTTGACATCCAAGAAACATCCATCAAAGTGAGACAAATCCTGTTTTTTCATTCACAGCAGTGACAAAAAACGTAAAAAAATGCATAAATTATAGCCCGTCAGCGTTAGACTAAATTGTAGATGGCAGAAGGGGTGAGGGGTGTGGCTGGTACCCCCCTCTCTACTGATACATAGAAGAATCGTCGTATAATGCTGATTCCAAATACATAAGAATTATCAAGCTTAGCCTTACCCATTAAAGGCTACGAGACCGAGAAAATGTGTATGATTTTCGGAAAAGGGTGCAAGCCTCCTAAAAATCGAAGAAGTAAGATCAGAGTGTTTTTTTTTTGCAGGGATGATTGTATCGACCAAATAGTCTTAGAATGTTGGGAGAGGACTCAAAAGAATGGAAGTTTTAAGTTCTAGGGCATTTTTTAAATTACCAAAAAGATTGAAGGGCAACTTGGCCCCCTCCTACGCACCTTTTTTCCTCAAAATTGAAATTTTGAGATATCCATTTGTTAAAAATAGTTGAAAAGCCCTATAACTATGCCTTAAAGATATCATGACCCCCGAAGTCCCTTGGGAAGGGTCTTTAAGCTATAAAACTTGACCATTGTTTGCGTATAGTGTTTTTCATTTGAAAGTATGCATACATTTTTTGGGTGTTGGTTGAGTTTTCTTCTGGGGGGTATTTTCCACGGGGAGAATTTTCTATGGGGAGGGAAGTTTCCGGGAAGGGAACTTTTCAGGGGAAATTTTTCACTGAGGGAATTTGCCAGAATTCCTATACAAAATTCTTTTATTTGTCTTATCTTCTCTTTGTTGATTCAATTTTACGCTTGGAGATGTTAAGGGTAATTGTCCTAGGTTAAGTTTCAAAGAGATTGAACTGCTTAGAGGCTCTATCCGTGGGGGGGATTTTTCGTGAAGGTGGATCCGGATTTCCCGGCACTATTTAACAAAGTTTAGAAATTAAAATAAAATAAAAAGTTTATTTTCAACTGAAAGTCAGGGGCAACATTAAAACTTACAACGAACGGAATTTATTAGGTATATTAAGGAGGGTGCTCCCTCCTCAATACCTCACTCGTTATACTAAATTCTAAAATGTATCCCAATTCCTTAAGAACGACCCCTGAAACACAAGGGTTGTTTAATTAGAGCAATAAGAAGCTTTTGTTAAAGTACTACAAAACTTTAGCGTGAAGAGCGAGGTATTGAGGAGAGGACAACTCCCCTAGATGCGTAATAATTTTTCTTGGTTTCAAGTTTTAATTTTGCACCTAGCTTTCAGTTGAATAAAACTTTTTTTTCATTTAATATCACAAAGACGCGAGAGTGAAGGGGCTAATTTATTCACTTTAGCTTCAAATAATAAATTTTTTTTTATTTTTTTAAATAAATAAATTTTTAATTAAAATCAGTAGATCTCGGTAAATAAAGTCAGTATATGAAACACTTGCAATCAATAACAGCCTATAAATTTTGCATTCTAAATTACTTCTAGTTAAGCAATTAATAAACTTTAACATAAAGAGTAGAGGATCAAGGAGAGTAGCAGACCCCTTAAACATATGATAATTTCTGGTTGCTTTGATTTTTATTGTTGCTCTTTGCTTTCACTTGAAAGGCCCTCCTTTTTTTCTCTTTCTATCGTTGTTTTTTGTGCGCCAAGGAACTACTTTATATTTCTCTTCTAGGCATAACTGCGGTATTAACAGTTGCAACAATAAGTGTGGATTCCAGAACTAACTTACCTAAAGTGCATTATGCAACCGCATTGGACTGGTATCTTCTTATGAGCTTTGGTTATTGTATGTGCACTCTACTAGAATGTGCGGGTGTGCATTTTTTCACCAAGGTAACTAAACGTTTTATTCAATTTCAAATTTTACGTTTGAAAAGTAAGTAAAACCGAGTTTAATTCTTGGTCTGACTTCATTATTTAGAAAACATAACATTTTTTAATAAAATTAAATATTTTATCCAGTTGACCTACTGCAGATTTAAATACTAAAGCAGGCACTTTTTACTACTTAGCCTGTAAACTGTCAAGACTAATCTAGAATATCATTTTGTGTTTTTTAAACAAAAACTCCATCTTTATCTTGCCGTCTTCTATAAATATTAGTAGTGGGAGGGTTCCAGTTTCTGCAACACTCATAGCAGATTCGCATGGGATTTTTGCAACATTCCCTCTGACGTCACGAAATCCCTAGGGAAATTAACATGGTATTTTTACCGGAGTCCTGTTACGTCACGTGACAAACCCCTGTGTATTTCTATGACAGTCCTGTTACGTCACACGACACACCTGTTTCTAGCTGGCATGATTCCCATGGGAGCCCTCTGACCTCACGACAAATCCTCGGTTTTAAACGGTCAGATAGGGAAATTAACACTGGAATTCTGTGACAGCCATAGGAAATTAACATGGGAGATATTAAAAGGTCAGATAAGTTGAGCTACCAGCCCTTCAAGCAGTCACACCTACGCAATGGGTCACCGGTTCTATAAATGGAACACACTTGGCAAGACTACCATGACATACCCCAATGGACTCCAATGACGTTACAGCACACCCCGTTTTAAACGCTCAGGTGTCATATGCTTGATGCAATTTTATGTAACCCTGCGTCAACAACCCATGGGGGAATCCCCACTTGTAACGTAACGACAGCGCACACCTTACGTAATGATTGCGCAACCACCACTGTCACATAATACTTTTTTTGATAATATATTTTTTGCCCGAAACGCTCAACACATTTTTTTCTTTAACTTAATGACGGTTTTCACTTTATGTAAGGTCACGCAATGTTGGGGCTACCAGCACTGTCAGATAATACCTTTGTGGCCTTTTATTTTTCGCCCGAAACATAAAACGCTTTTTTTCTTTCTTTAGTTCAGGTTCCTTTTTTCTTTACTTTTCTGACCCCGTCAGGACTCTAAAGGTCAATTTTTCCAAGGGGAATACGCTCTAAGCAACACGATTAACAAGCCATTTCCAGTATTTTGTCGTACTCATTACATTCTAAATTATCCTATTGCGTGTGAGTGAAATTCCCATGTTTCGCTTTCTAGAATGACAGGTTACGTGCACCTGTATAATTGACACGGATAATTGACACGCACTCAGGAAACATCTATTACGGGAATTTCACCTATCCATTAAATAACGCCTTTTAGGAAGTGATACCAAATAATATTGACGATTATTACTAATGTGTTTATAGTGATAAAAGGAAAATGCATATTTAAATTATTTAAACTCTTTAATCTTCCTAAACAATAAATCTTAAAAACACAGACTTTGTAAATAAGAGTTTTTTGTGAATAAAAGTTAAAAAATATTTCAAATAAATTTACAAACAATCTTTAAAACACAGAAAAACAACATTTAAAAACACGACTAACAAAAAATAAACCGTGAAAAGAGGCTTATCGTAATATATGCAAAAAGAACAAGCCATTATAGAAAAACACATCCTAGCATGCAGTACCAGGGGGATATAACTTATATTAGGTGCAAAATTAAGCCCTATTAAGAATTTTTAAGGAAAATGTCTCGTTTCTTTGAGTGGGATACTAGACTTCACACCATAATGACAATAAGCTCAACCCTTCCCCTAGCATACAATACCGGGGGGAAAAGGCTGTTATTTAAACCAAATTTAAGACATATTAAAAGCTTTTAATGAAAATATCCCGTTTTCATTGAGCTAAATTTATGATAATTTTTGCAACCCAAGCCTATCATGATAACCCCGCAAAACACTCCACATCATGATGGCATTACACACACCCCCCCTCCATCATCCATACTGGCACCGGTTATCATCATGTCTAGAGAACTTTTAACCCTTTCTCACCGAAAAAGCTAGCAAATATCTCATAAAACAGGGTTTTTTTTTACTTGAAAACAGAGAAGTCACCCATTTCTTTGCTAGAGTTTGATACTCCAAGCATTTAACCCCACAATGGCACGCTATTACTACTCTTTGGCACACCCTCTGACATCAACCGATCTCCCCCCACGACATCTTTCAGGCATTTCTTGTTAAAAATTATGCCTTTAAATCCCGTGATTCAAGTCTTCATTAGCCAAGCCCATGTTTATAACCGTGCAACTGAGACCGCTTAACAAAGTCCTCATTCAGCGGAACCCCCCGATTTTCGCATAACCTCCCTTTGTCCCCGCACAAATGCAACCAAGGGGGTATTTTTCAACAAAAATATCAAAACACGCAAAGGGAAAATTCTATTTCGAGAAATTATTGTTCCCAAGGCGAATATGCAATTAGGGAAAATCTGAAAATACAGTGTTTTCGAGATAAGACTATGCAATGGAAAAAACACACCTAAATAGCAGAAAGATATGGGACCTAGCAGACAATTCTAGGGAGGGAGGAGGGATTTTTTACAGATAAATTTCTACACCCCCAAGTCACTTTACAGGCATTTGTTTGTTAAAAATTATTCTTCAACCGTTTATCCGTGGTTTTTCGCAAGCCAAGCCTTTCATAATATCATTCAAAACACTCCACACCACCGTGACATTACATACCTCCCTCCTCTGGCATCCACGTGGCACCAGCCCTTAACATCCCTAGGATGTTTTCCGTCATTTTCCAGCTAAAAAAGCTAGTGAATCTAAATTAAACAGTGTTTTTTACTTGAAAACAGAGAAGTCATCATTTCTTTGTTGGAGTTTGATACTCCAAGCAATTTAATCTACAATTCCACACTACTACTGCTGTATGGCACCCCTCTGACATCACCTCATATCCCCAAAATACTTTCCTGACATTTCTTGTTAAAAGTTATACGTCAACGCTTTCGAGTTTTCGCAAGCCAAGCCATTCATAATAGCCAGCAAAATACTCCCGCACCACCGTGACATTACACACCAGCCCCCTCTATCATCCACGTGAAACAACCATCATCGCCCCTAGGACATCTTCAACCTTTTCTCACCGAAAAAACAACTAGTGAATCTAAATTAAACAATGTTTTTTACTTGAAGACAGAGAAGTCGTCATTTCTCTGCTAGAGCGTGATACTCCAAGCTATTCACGTTACAGTAACACACAATAAATGATTTGTAGCACCTCTACGACACCCATCATCATCATTTTAAGCGTCTTTTAACGTTTGAAATACACAAACACACAAACACACACACACACACACAAAAGAACACACACGTACACACAAACACACACACACAAACACACGCACACAAACCAACACACACACACACATTCCCACACCACCACGTCATTACACGCCCTCCATCCATTTGACAGACCCCCCACATCACCCTTAGGTATTTTCAACCTTTTCACTCCGAAATTAAGCTAGTGAATCTAAATTAAACACTATTTTTTTTTACAACTTTAATCTTTCATCTTTAATCTCCTTGGTGATATTACCTGTCAATGCCCATTTTATTTTACTTGCATTTTCATTGTCTATTACGATATTATTCTTGCATAGGTCACAATTTTGACACTTGGATATGATATGACATATGACACAGTTACAACGATATGTATGTCTTCTTCTTCCTGTATTCTTTTGAATGGTAATACCTGAAAGATGAAGATAGGATCTATCAACAGGTAATTTATTACCACAGCCGGTAGCAAGAAGTTGACCTTCATCTTCAACTAAAAGTTTTAGACTAGCTTTCTCTTTGAGCGCTACCATCTCTGGAAATAATACTCTTGCATATCCAGCACCATCGATAATTTTGAATTTCTTAGGAATTCCAAAGGAATTTAACTCCTTAGTCATGACAGCGCACGCATACATTTCCAATAAGATCGTCATTAAAACTTGTTTCATAGTTCAAATATTTCTCTCTGCTAGTATTCAATGCTACGATAGATTTATTATGAGGGCAGGCTTTATTGGAACACTTCACCTTCACCTCTTCCATGATGATGCTAGTGACGTTTCAATAGAGTTTGTTTTTCATTAAATTATTTTTAATCTCGATGGTGATATTGCGTGCTAGTGCTTTTTTTTATTTTACTTGCAGTTTCATTGTCTATTACGACATTATTTTTGCATAGGTCACAGTTTTGACACTTGGATATGATATGACTTATGACACGGTTACAACAATATGTATGTCTTCTTCTTCCTGTATTCTTTTGAATGGTAATACCTGAAAGATGACGATAGTATCTATCAGGAAATGTATTACCACAACCAGTAGCCATAAGTTGACCTTCATCTTCAACTAAAAGTTTTAGACTAGCTTTCTCTTTGAGCACTACCGTCTCTGGAAATAATACTCTTGCATATCCAGTACCACCGATAATTTTGAATTTTTTTGGAATTTCAAAGGAATTTAACTCCTTAGTGTCATGACAGCGCACGCACAAATTTCCAATAGGGTCGTCATTAAAACTTGTTTCATAATTGCAATAGTTCTCTTTGCTGGCATTCAATGCTACGATAGCTTTATTATGTGGGCAGGCTTTATTGGAATACTCCACCTTCACCTTTTCAATGATGGTACTAGTGACGTTTGCATAGACTTTGTTTTTCTTTAAATTATTTTTAATATCAATGCTGATAATGTGTGCTAGTGCTTTTTTAATTTTACTTGCAGTTTCATTGTCTGTTACGACATTATTTTTGCAAAGCTCGCAATCTTGCCATCTGGATATGATATGCTTTATTATATTTATGTGCCTGTCTTCTTCTTGTATTCTTTTGAATGCTAATACATGAAAGATGACGATTAGATTTATCAGGATGTAATGTTTTACCAGCACTATAAGCCTGAAGTTGCCCTGCTCTTCAAGCAATATCATCTCTGTTAATCTCACTCTTTCATATCCACCATCAATATTAATGAGATTTTTCGGTATTCCAAAGGAATTTACCTCCTTAGTGTCATGACATTGCACGCATAATTCCAGTAAGATCACCAATAGTACTTGTTTCATAATTCAAGTGCTCTCATTATCGGCATTAAATGCGACAATAACTTTATGATAAGCACACATCTTCTTGGAATATTTTATCTTCATTAAAAAAAAATAAGATATAGATGTTTATCCTTCCAATTTGCAAGTGATAGTCATCGAAAACTTATGATAAAGTATATATACTTGATGACCAGCCATAGATTACAACTGAGGCAGCCGCAAAAAAAAATCTTGGAATTGACGGAACGTGGAAGTGAATTAGTAGAATCAGGGGCAGAAGTGGGAATCAGCTTTTTCAGTCCTTTTGATAGAAGAAGCAAAAGTTTAGGTCTTTGGGTATCTGATGCATTTTTCCTTATCAGGTATCTTCTCAAGTACCCATTGAGAAAAATACAAAACTTCATCTTCAGGGTCATGAACTGAGTGCAGGTATTTCTCACACTTGAAGTCTTCCAAGTTGAATAATGGAAAGTCCTTATCACATGTTCCTATTAAGACCTTATTAGTCGGCAGGTTTCTCTTAACATAAACAGCTCGCACATCGAAAAAACTGCATATTTCCCGAATTTCCTCTTGCACTTGTTTTATTTCATAGCTATTTTCATTGCATGGCCGTATGATTTATCGTAAAAGCCGTTTCGGCTTATAAAACTTAATGTTGCACGCCATCGTTTTGTATCATACTTAAACAAATTGTACTGAGATTCCATTTATAGCTATAAACCTCACGGTATTGTTCATCTAACAATAAGAATGCCGCTTCGAAAATAACACCAGTCGAGGAATGTTTCAGTCCGATTGTATTCCGAGTCAACCATACCAAATATTATACTAATTGTTGAAGATAATCCATGTACACATAGTGAATTCACTTTTAATACTGAAGCAAAGTCACTCAAGATTGTATCATTCTTTCTTCTATGTACCGCACGACCATTCTAATAGCGGCATGTTTTCTGCCAAAGATAACAAATTTTCTCTGTTAGAAGTAACAATTTTCTGTTACGTTGAAAAATTCAAAAGAATTTACTGAAAAAAATGTGCATTGTCTGTTTAATATATATATATGCTGATGTTTATTCCTTAAAATCTTAATTAATTTTAGTTTTCTTAAAGTTATAAGTGAAAACATTTAAAAAAAAATTTCAGTAAAATAAAAATTATACTCTGTCTTTTACAAAGCATAGGGTTTAGAACCCAACTCAGATTAATTTCTGCTCGTTTTCAGTTTGATTTATTTTAATTTCTGTTTGTTTTAGATTTTATTTAATTATTGAAACTGATTTTTGGTATTTATATGCTTCGTAGATTATTTGGTTCTATTTTTGTTCATCTTTGGCTTAATGGAGTTCTTCACTTTTTTTTGAAAAACTTATTTTGTGCAAAAAGTTTTTTTGATTAATTTCTGTTCGTTTTATACTGACAAAGTCTTTTTAAGGGAGAAAGATTGAGCCTCTTCTGAAGTTAAACAACCATCCCTTCCATAAAAACCTTTAATACCCCTTGGGCATAGCTTACAACCCTCGCCCCTAATCTCTGGGGTTTGTTTCAACCCCAAAAGCCTATTTATATGAAATTTAGACTATTTTGAATAGAATGGCTATCTCAAAGTTTCTATTAGACGCATTTCGGGACAGTATGACGTATTTGTAGGGGTGAGAGGGCAGGTTCCGTCCGATCACTATGACTCTTAAGACAAGCACTAGATCGTCTGATTACCAATCCAATGAGCCCCCTTTGAAGTTTATAAGACTAAACTTTCTATAAAAACCCTATAGGTCCCAAGGGCACAACTTACAACCCTTGCCCTGAGAGCTGGGGGGATATAATTACCCGACCTTTCTGATAGGCTTAACATTTTGATTGGAAGTGTCTGGGAAAATTATAGGCGTGGAGGGAGACATTTGGCTTCTGATCACTTTCGACCAACAACAAGGCAGTAGTCCCCTCAATTTCTAATCGAATAAGCCCTTTTTGAAGCTTTTACGACAATACTTTCTATAAAAACCTCGTATGCTCCAAAGGCGGAAGACATAATCCTTCTTATGAGGATTATGGGGGGCTGATTGTCACATTTAAATACATAATATACAGATATTTTAACTACGTTGATCATTATGGCCATATAAAAATGTTGATCAGAAATGGTTGAGGAAATGATGGGCTTTGGGGGGGGGGGGTGATTCTCTCTCTGATTGCTTTCGACTATTAAAAAAGGCAATAACCCTCTCATTTTCCAATCAAAAGAGTCCTTTATGAAGTTTTTACGACAACGCTTTCTATATGACATTATATACCCCCAGGGCATAACTTACAACCTTAGCCCTGAGGTCTGTTGGGGTTGTCATACTCAAAAACATAATTCCCGGACCCTTTAACTATGTTCAAAAAAATTGCTATACAAAATATTGATCGGAAGTGTTTGGGGAAATGATGGGTATGTGGGGAGCATTTGCCCTCCCATCCTTTTTGACTATTAAGGGCACTATCCCTCTCAATTGAATGAGTCTTATTTGAATTTTTTACGAAAACGCTGGCAAAGACCTAATTTCCAGAATTTTCAACTACATTGAACAAAATGTCTATCTCAAAGTTTTGATTGGATGTGTTTGTGGAAATGGTAGGCTTGAGAGGGGCGTTAGTTGCCCTCTAATCACTTTCGACTACTAAATAGGGCACTAGCACTTCCAATTTCCAAGCGAATGAACCTTTTTGAAGTTTCTACGACAACACTTTCTAAAAAACCTCGTAAGCCCCCAGGGCATAACTAAAAGCCCTTGCGCTGACGGCTGTGGAGGGAGTGTCATCCTCAAAGACATAATTTCCGTACTTTTCATCTACGTTGAACAAAATTGCTATCTCAAAATTTTTATTGGATGTTTTTGGGTAAATGGTGGGTGTGGCGGGGGGGGGGTGTTAGTTTTCCTCCAATCACTTTCGACTAATAAAAAGGGTACTATCCCTTCGAAGTTTTCGAAGTTTCTATTACAACGCTCTATAAAAACCTTATACGCACCCAGGAAATATCTTACAACCCTTGCCCTGAGGTGTTTGGGGGGGGGGGTGATCATCCTCAAAGATATGACATGCAGAACATTCAACTACGTTGAAAAAAATGGCTATCTCAAAAATTTTGATTGGATTTGTTTGGGGAAATGGTGGGCGTGAGAGGGAGGTTAGTTGCCCTCCAATCAGTTTTGACTAGCCTATTAAAAAGGGCACTAGCCCTTTCAATTTCCAATTGAATGAGAATTCTTTTAAGTTTCTACGACAACATTTTCTATAAGAAACTTTATATGCCCCCAGGGCATAACTTAATACCTTAGCCCTTAGGGCTGTGCGGAGAGTGTTATTCTCAAAGACATAATTTCCAGAAATTTCAACTACGTTGAACAAAAGGGTTATCTCAAAATTTTGATTGGATGTTTTTGGGGAAATGGTAAGCTTGAGAGATGGGCTAGTTGCCCTCCAATTACTTTCGACTATTAAAAAGGGCACTAGCCCTTTCAATTTCCAATCGAATAAGCCCTTTTTGAAGTCTCTAAGAAAATGCTTTCTATAAAAACCTTATATTCCCCAGGGCATAACTTACAATCCTTGCCCTGAGGGGTTTAGGGGGTTTGTCATCCTCAAAATCATAATTTCCACAACTTTCAACTAGGTTGAACAAAATGACTATCTAAAAATTTTAATTGAATGTGTTTGGTGGGAGTAAGAGGGGGTTTAGTTGCTCTCCATTCACTTTCTACTATTAAAAAGAGTAATATCCCTTTCAATTTCCAATCAATTGAGCCCTTTTTGAAGTTTCTTCGACAACACTTTCTACAAAAACCTTATATGCCCCAGGGTATAACTTAAAACTCTTGCCCTGAGGGCTCTGAGAGGATTGTCATCCTAAAAGACCTAATTTACAGAACATTTAACTAGGTTGAACAAAATTAATATCCCAAAAGTTTGATTGGATGTGTTTGGCGAAATGCTGGGCGTGAGAGGGGGTTAGTTGCCCTCCAATTACTTTCAACTATTAAAAAGAGCATTAGTCCTTTCAATTTTTAAACGAAAGAGCCCTTTTTGAATATTTACGACAACGCTTTCTATAAAAATCTCATATGCCCCCAGGGCATAACTTACAACCCTTTCCCTGAGGGTTGTGAGAGGTTGTCATCCTCAAAGACATAATTTCAAGGATTTTCCACTACGTTGAAAAAAATTGATATCTCAAAATTTTGATTGTATGTTTTTGGGAAAATGGTGGGCGTGAGACGGGGGTTAGTTGCACTCCAATTACTTTCGACTATTAAAAAGGCCACTAGCCATTTCAATTTCCAATGGAATGACCCCTTTTTGAAGCTTCTACGACAACGCTTTCTGTAAAAAACCTTATATGCCCCCAGGGCATAGCTTACAACTCTTGCCCTGAGGGCTGGGGGGGCGGGGTTCATCCGTAAAGATTTAATTTCTAAAACTTTCAACTACGTTGAACAATATGGCTATTTAAAAAATTTTATCGTATATGTTTTGGGAAAAGATTGGCGTGAGAGCGGGGTTAGTTGCTCTCCAATAACTTTCAACTATTAAAAAGGGCAATAGCCCTTTGAATTTCCAATCAAACGCATCCTTTTTCAAGTTTCTACGACAAATCTTTCAATAAAAACCTTTTATGTCCCCAGTGTATAACTTATATCCCTTGCCCTGAGGGCTCCAAGGGGGATATCATCCCCAAAAACCTAATTTCCAGTACTTTCATCTACGATGAACAAAATGAATGTCTCAAAAATTTTGATTTGAGGTGTTTGGATAAATGGTGGGCGGGGAAGGGGTGTTAGTTGCCTTCCAATCACTTTCGACTATTAAAAAGGGCACTAACCATTTCAATTTCTAGTCGAATGACCCCCTTTTGATGTTACTAAGACAACGCTTTCTATGTTACTAACGTTACTAAGACAACGCTTTCTACTCCAATTTCCAATCGACTGAGCCCTTTACGAAGTTTCTACGACAGCTCCTCCGATATGAAGTGCCCTGGTCTAAAACCAAAAAAAAATAATAATAAATAATACATTGTGCCAACATCGTTCTTCACTTAGGCAGCGCGATTACGCTGCCTATGATATTATGTTTGTCATTAAAAATAAATTTTTATTCGCATTTCAAAAAGTTTTTTCTTGCCCGTAAATTCTCTTTAGAGCCTATAGTTAATTGTTATACATCCCCCTCTTTTTCATTTATGTCCCTTTTTTTACCCCAGTAATACGCACATGATATTCCGTAAATTATTTTTTTGCATCAGATGCATCCTGGATAGATTAGATATGGTTGTTGATCTAGTGATTGAAAACCTAGCTTAATGTTGTTTATGTTCAGTTTTATAGCCAAGATCGTATCCAGGAGGGGGTGTTACTGGTTGTTCCCTGCCCCCTCCCCCTTGAATTTTTTGTCTGACTCGTAAAAAATAAAAAAGTGCATTTAGAAAAATTGTTGATGTGTTTTGTAAAGTTTTTTTGTGACCCCCCCCCCCCCGAACAAAAATCTTGTATACACCTAGAAACTCTTGTCCTAAATATATAAATTTAAAGCCAGAATAGAAACTCAGAGCACTAGCAACTTCAGTTGAAACTGAAACTTTCAGTTTCAACCTGCAATTTTGTCAGGCAAGCTGTTGTTGATAATGATACTTTCCTTGTGGCTGATTCAGTTTGATGGTAATTGATCCTTTCCATTTCAATGTTTGTCATCGTTAGTTTAAAAAGCCTGTTTCGAAAATAGGATAGTATTCGACAATAATTTAATATGAAGCTTGGTACAATCCAATGCCATGGTTTGTTTTCGAATATCAATTACAAAAAAATAAATTTCGTACAAATTGAGAGATATATCCAAAAGAAATAGGGGAGTATCGAATTATGTAATTGCAGGGCAAAAGAAGAGACTGGGAAGCAAGGTAAAGCTCCCATTAACTTGTTTTTGTGCTCGAACCAAGTTATTCAAAAATGATTGTATTGTTTCAAACAGTCCATGTAATGAACTGTAAGTAAGGAGCGACTTGGGTCAATAATAACCAAAACTCTAAAAAACCGAATTTTGATATCAATAGATACATCAAAGAATCGGATTATTATGTTTATTCCAAATATATTAAATAAAAAACAAGTTTTTTCAAATGAAAGTAAGAAGTGACATCAAAACTTAAAACGAACCGAAATTACTCCGTATATGAAAGGGGCTGTCCCCTCCTCAACACCTCGCTCTTTACGCTAAAGTCTGACTCTTTATCACAACTCTACTATTTAAAACAATAAAATCCTTAGCGTAAAGAGTTATTAAGCCTATTAAGCCCAAAAATATGTTTTATAAATTTCAGCTTGACATTATACAATAATTTTTATTTTTAAAGTAAAAGAAAGTAAACTAAAAAAAAAAAAAAAAAAATTAAAATCATAGGGATTATGGTAGAACAATGTCCATTAAAATATTGGTAAATAAATTGGAAATCTGGTTGTGTCGGGAAAAAGCAATTCGAGGGGCCTACAATCCTAGATATATAGTATTAAAATATTTAGATGCTCCATACACGCCCTTGATTGATTACGCACGTCCACAATTACACAAATTGCCCTTTTTTTGCTGTTTCAACGTGGCCCCTTCCCATAATCTTGTTTCTTTTACACTTGCTTAGTATGCTTAGCTTGGCCGGTTGTTGAAGATCCATTTAGATTTTATTTTCTCCTTTAGATTGGAGGAGGTGAAGGACTTTTGGAAGACGATTCATTAGAATTTAGTGACACATCCTCGTCGTCCGATAATGAAGAAAGTGCTCTTGAGGATAAAGACAGAGTCTCTGAAAAGCAAAGATATTTCAAAGCCCGTCAAAGAACGGCAATCAGCTACGCTGCAAGACCTACGGTAAGATGTGTTTTTGCTATTCCTTCGATCGACAAATGAAAATTGACTAAGACTATACAAGATCTATAAATGGCAAAGGGGAATCTGGTGAAAAAGAATTGCGGCTCTGATTTTGACTCATTACCAGTAGTTTAACACGAGAACTTGTTAATTTTTTTATGACCTGAGATAGTTTCTCGCCGCATCCCATCAAAGTATTCATGGTGCGCTGACATTTGCTATAGCTATAAACAAGGGAGTATCCAGGATTTTTTCGGCGGGAAGGGGGTATATTCGTTTGGGTGGGAGAGGGGTTAAAGAAGAAAATCTTTATAAAATGCATCAAAAATTTGTGGATATGGATTTTCGGCTACTTTTTTCAAACACGGTGAGCCACTGGATACGGCTTTGGCTATAATATACAAATATCGTTTCTAAATATAAACATTGACATTATTAAATAATGTTGCATATATCGTCATAATAATTGAGATTACTGTTTCAAAAAAAATATAACACTTAATTTTTTTATCAGCTTATTTAAACTGAAGTTAAAAATGTAAATATTATGTCTTTTAATTTAGATTTGAAGGCTACTGGAATTCGTTAAAATAAGAGTTTTTTTAACATTATTATTTGTTTAATCTTTTCAAACAACACTCTAAGCAAATATTAGCCTGGCAAAGAGCGGCCTAATTGCCTAAATTGGTTATGTCATCGTCTTACTCTCTGTCCAAAATCATTACAAACTCTAAAAAAAAAAAATCTTTCTTGTCTTCCTAAAAGTATATTAGAAAATTTAATTCATTTAGTTTAAAACTTGGTAAAAATAAAACTCTGAGCTATAAGAAATTCTTCGAAAGATGACCGTTGGAATCTGATAGACTACTTGCAAAGAAAAATCTCGAAAGGTAATATGCAAAGGAAGAACCCTGGGACCCATCCATCGCCTCTCAAAAACAAGTTTTCTTGAATTTCTTCAGACTTCTTTTTCAAATTATCAAACACAATCGGTTTGTTGATTATGGCTCTCCTCCCTGAATTTTTTCTATTGCAATCACCATCCCCCCCCATAAAAACAATTTACATGAGTGATCATACATATATATATATATATAAATATATATATATATATATATATATATATATATATATATATATATATATATATATATATATATATATATATATATATATATATATATATATATATATATATATATATATATATATATATATATATATATATATATATGTATAGATATATATTTATATATATACACTGACCCCCGTTGTTGACGGGGGTCAGTGGTGTGGCTCTGTAAGCTTAGCCAGTGTCGATCTAGCTCTAAATGGGTGCCTGGAGAAATCTGGAAAAGGTAAACAAGAAGGACGTGCGAAAGCACAGGATGGCTGACCCCATCTCCTTACTGCGCTTCCTGGCTGAAGGGCGTTGAGACGGAGATCAGCACCACCAGTTAACACTTCAGGAAGTCTAGTGCCGTTTCCTTTACCTTTTTTCTTTTTTTTTGTGTTCAGGTCTTGACAAGGCATACTGGTTGTCAGCCCTACTCATGTTAGTTTTTGCTCGTTTTGATTTTGACTCGGTTGTTTGTTGTAATTTCTGTTCGTTTCGGAATTCATTAATTTAATGATGATCCATGGTTGTTTTGCGCCTGAATTGAATTCATTTCTGCTTATTTTTGCCTTAATGGAGCTCTTTACTTTTCTTTGAAAAAGAAGTTTTGTGAAAAAAGTTTTTAAAAATTAATATTGAAAACAGGCCCTTGATTCAGCCGAGAAAGAGCTTTAGTGACGGTCCTATCCTTACATAGTATGCTATATAAGTACATTCAAGTTATTAGTGCTATTTATGAGAACAATGGTTCTAGGCGTTTATCTTCCCCCCATGATTACCCCCTGGAAAATACCCCCCCTCCCCCCCGCGGAAAATACCCTCCGATAAATACCCCCCGGAAAATACTCCCTCGGAACATAACCCCCCTGGAAAACACCCCCGGAAAATTCCCCCCAGAAAATCCCCCCCCCGGAAAATACCCCCTGCTCCCCATCAAGAAAAATACCCCCCGGTAAATATACCCCCTCAAAAACACTCCCCATCCTAGAAAATACCCCCCCCCCATGGAAAATAAGGTTTTCCAAATTTGCGAATTTTATTTGAGTTTTGTTTTTTTTTTATTTCCGTAGGGGGAAGGAATTTTGGTACTTGTGTATCATGCGCCACAACTCAAGTTTTAGCTGTATAAAACTCGAGAACAAACCGTTTTTCCGTTAGTTTCTTTGTTACTTTTGAAATAAATTTGGGCTATAGATTTGCACAATAGGGGGGGGGGGTGTAAAGTATAGCTGGTCTGCATGCAAAATGTGTTTGGTACAATTATTCTGCATATTAGAGAGATAGATAAGTGTATTTTAAAGCCAAATATACAGCCATGAACACAGTAAAATACTTGGACAAGGTATAGGGTCACAAAAAAATTAAAAAAGATAGCGAGGTCTGAAAATTATATAGGCTAAAAAAAAAAAAAAAAAAAAAAAAAAAATAAAAAAATCCCAGTGTAAAGTTAATGTAATGTTTAATTTAAGTGTTTTTTCCAAGTGTAAAATGTTTTTTTTTCAATCGCCGTATTATCAAGTATCAAATACTATTATTAGGTTAATGCTGTGTTTCATTAAAGTGCTTTATGATGATCGGTGATAAAGGTTTATGTTCTTTGTACCTTTCATTCATGTTATTTTACTGTGTTCATGGCTGTATATTTGGCTTTAAAATACACTTATCTATCTGTCTAATATGCAGAATAATTGTACCAAACACATTTTGCATGCAGACTCGCAACTAACGAAAAAACGATTTGTTCTCGAGTTTTATACAGCTAAAACTTGAGTTAGTGGCGCATGATACACAAGTACCAAAATTCCTTCCCCCTACGGATGGGAGAAATTTTCTAGGATTGGAGGGGGGGGGTGTTTTTTGAGGGGGTATATTTACCGGGGGTATTTTCCGTGATGGGGAGCAGGGGGTATTTTTTTGCGGAGAGGGGAATTTTCCGGGGGTGTTTTCCAGGGGGGTTATGTTCCGGGGTCTGTTTTCCACGGGGGGCATTTTCTGGGGCAGGGGTATTTTTCGGGGGTATTTTCTGCGGGGGGGTATCTTCCAGGGGGTAATCAAGGAGAGAAGATAAACGCCTAGAACCATTGTTCTCATAAATAGCTCTAATAACTTTAATATACTTATATAGCATACTATGCAAGGATAGGGCCGTCACTAAAGCTCTTCATCGGCTGAATCAAGTGCCTGTTTTCAATATTAAGTTTTGAAAACTTTTTCCACAAAACTTCTTTTTCAAAGAAAAGTAAAGTCTCCATTAAGCCAAAAATAAGCAGAAATGAATTCAATTCAGGCGTAAAACAACCATGGATCATCAGTAAATTAATGAATTCCGAAACGAACAGAAATTACAACAAACAACCGAGTCAAAATCAAAACGAGCAAAAACTAACATGAGTAGGGCTGACAACCAGTATGCCTTGTCAAGACCTGAACACAAAAAAAAAGAAAAAAGGTAAAGGATACGGCACTAGACTTCCTGAAGTGTTAACTGGTGGTGCTGATCTCCGTCTCAACGCCCTTCAGCCAGGAAGCGCAATAAGGAGATGGGGTCAGCCATCCTGTGCTTTCGCACGTCCTTCTTGTTTACCTTCTCCAGATTTCTCCAGGCACCCATTTAGAGCTAGATCGACTCTGGCTAAGCTTACAGAGTCGCACCACTGACCCCCGTCCAAACCAAATAACTGGTGACTTCAGGAATCGAACCCCCACCCTTCGGAAAAAGGATTCTAAATCTAGCGCGCAATCCACTGACCAGAATATAATTTGCATTTTACTAAAAAGAAAAAGAAATACTGTGGATTGTCAGTTTATTGTAGATATTTTGATATTTATTCCTTATAGTTTTCCTAAATTTTATTTATTAAAGTAAAAAAAATGAAAACGTTTAAAATTTATTTTGTTTTCAGTAAAGTACAAGTTATGTTCTGGTCTTGAAAAGGCAAGGGGGTTGTCAGCGCTTCTCATATTCATTTTTGCTCGTTTTCAGTTTTACTCGGTTATTTATTGTAATTTCCGTTTGTTTTGGGTTTTGTTTACTTATTGATGGTGATTTGTGGTAATTTTACACTTGGAAGATTATTTGAATTTATTTCTGCTCATTTTCGGCTTAATGGAGCTCTTTATTTTTCTATGAAAAGCTTGTTTTGTGGAAAATTTTTTTAGATTAATTTCTGTAAGTTTTTATTGACATAGTCTTTTCCATGGAAAAAAGAATATTTTATGTTTTTGGTTTTCATAAACAGCGCAATAAAGCTCCCTTAGTAAAGAGCAATTTGAAGATAATTTTTCGGGGTGTTTTTTTTTTTAGACCAAGACATTTCGTATAAAAGGAGTCGGAACCAACCAGCTAAATAAAGCATTATGCCAAGAAAGTGATTGGAGGGCAACCAGCCCCCCCCCCTCACGCTTATCATTTCCCCAAACACATCCAGTCAAAATTTTTAGATAGCCATTTCGTTCAGCGTAGTTGAAAGGTCCATAAAATATGTCTTTGAGGATGACAACTCCCCCCCCCCATAGCCCTCAAAACAAGGGTTATAAGTTATGTCCTGGAGCATACTACTACTACTACTACTACTAACAACTCACCCCTGTACCAAGCCGCCTGAGGTCAACACAGATACGCACGATCCTCCTTCACCCCAATCTATTTAAAGCCCCCCTTTTTACACCCGCCCACGAAGTTCCCATTTCCTTTAAATTTTTCTTTATGACGTCCTCTCATACCAGACGAGGACGACCGGTTTTTTGTTTAGCACTAGACGGTTAGCTAGAAAGAGCGACCTTTCGCAATCTGTCATCCTTCATTTATACAACATGCCCTGACCAGCTTAACCTTTCTTACGTTATAGCACTAGGAAGCGGTATTGAACCACATTTTTCATATAGCCTATTGTTTGAAATACGGTCAGTCAGCCGGGTACCCAGAACAATCCTTAAGCAATTTCTCTGGAAAACATCTAGCAAATCTTCATCCGCTTTTCGGAGCGTCCATGCTTCAGAGCATGTTTGACCACTGTCATCACTTTAGCCTCTAATATTCTAATATTGGTTTGCAGACTTATCTTCCTATTCTTCCAGACTTTTTTTAACTGTGAAAAAACACCTTGAGCCTTGGCTATTCTATTTTTAACATCTTCCCTGCTCCCACTATCTTTACTGATAATACTACCAAGGTAAGTGAAGCGGCCTTGCTTACCTTCACCTTATTGCTTTCGTTATCCCAATGTCACCTTTTCATCTTCACTTATTCCTAGCCTCAGCGACTTAGTCTTCCTAACATTAATTTTCAAACCTATTCTAGAACCCTGAACTCGCAAAACCTCTAAAACGTCATTCATTTTGCTCACACTTTCATCTAGGATGCTTAAATCATCAGCATAATCTAAGTCCAGGAGACTTTTTCCTCCCCATCTGATTCCGTGGTCTCCCATTGCCTTTCCTGTGCTCCTTAAAATAAAGTCCATCAAAATGATCCATACAAAGGAGGATAGAACACAGCCCTGCTTAGCTCCTGATTTAATACAAAACCAGCTGCTAGCCTCATTTCCTACCTTAACCGCAGTAGTGTTATTCTCGTACATAGAACTAATCACTGGTATACCATACAAGGATAAAACCTTTACTAAGGCTCTTCTATCAATAGAATCGAACGCTTGCTCGTAATCTATAAAACTTAGGACTAAAGGTGTTTGAAAACTCAGGCACTTCTCAATTATTAGCCTAAGAGTGAAAATTTGGTCGACACATCCTCTACCTTTTCTAAACCCGCACTATTCTTCTCTTAAAATTTTGTCTACGGAATCTCTCAGTGTAAAAAGTTTAATAGTGCTAAGCAATATACTACCTACTTAGACCAGACTAATGCAATAATCATTGCCACACTCGTTTTTATCACCTTTCTTTAAAATTGGTTCAAATAATGTTTTTCTAAAATTGGTATGTGTTTCTTCTTTTTCAAAAATCTTATTCATAATCTTCAATAAATTATTTCTAACCTCAGAGCCACCATATTTAAGAAACTCATTTACCACCCTATCACCACCTGGAGCCTTATTATTCTTTAATCCTTTTAGTACTGTTGCTAATTACTCCTCACAAACCAAATCTTCCTTCACGTCCAAAGTATCACAAACTTTTTCATTTCCTCTATATTTTTTCCTGCAACTCTATCTCGGTTAAGCAAGTTCTCAAAATGTTCGGCCCATCTCTCTTTAGTTTTTTCCTTGTCGCTAATTGCGACCCCTTTTTAACGTGCCAGTCAAAATTTTACTATTATGCCATCTAGCTGCATCTTCCAGATCCTCGGCAATTTTATCCATGGCCTCCACTTCACACCTCCTTAGTTCATATTTTAATGCTTTCTCCACTTTCTTTACATTTCTTTTGTTTTCATACGATTTATCACTCAGATAATTCTTGTAAAAGTCCTTTCTCCTTTCTATTAAACATAAAGCTTTTTCACTAATATTCTTAGCTGTAGTTCTAGCTTTCTTCCCTAATACACCTTCAGCAACTTCACAAACTATTTTTCTAAAATTATTCCAACCATCTTCTACATTATCAAATTTTAGACTCTGAAGTTTAGCATTCAACTGTTCCTGGAAAGTTTCTCTCAAATTCTCATCCTGGAGTCTACCAACACCATAACTTCCCGGGAGGTAGTAACCCTTCCGATATGTCAGTTTTAAATTAACCCTTGACACTACTAGATCGTGATCTTTACTTTTAACATCAATAACAGCACTCCTATATACCCTAGTATCTTGTATTGATCCTGCCAGTCTTTGGTTTACTATAACGTAATTAATAAAGTTTGCTGTCTCACCATCACGTGAATACCATGTTAACTTATGAACCATTTTACGACCAAACACCGTATTGGTTATGACTAGATTGTTATACCTACAAAATTGCAAAAGTCTGTATCCATTACTGTTTTCTTTTCCTACACCAAATTTACCTAGGCTGGGATACCATCTATCCCTATTTCTACCAACCTGGGCGTTAAAATCTCCCAGTAATAACATCATATTTCTACCTGGGACCTTGTCTATTTGCTCATGTAACTGTAAGTAAAATTCATCTGAGTCCCTAGTATCTCCGTCAGTCGGTTCTACAGGGGCGTATACTACTATAACTGATACCCTGAACTTTCTAGTCATAAAATGAGCAATTAGTTTCCTATTATTAATACCTTCCCAGCCTAAACAAGACTTAAAAGCTTCCTTATTCATCATGAGCCCTAATCCCTGTCTATGTACCCCATCGTTCCTGCCTGAGTAAACAAATTGTATATCACCTAAATTCATGCTTCCTACCCCTGGGATATGAGTTCCTGAAACTCCTAATAAATCCAGTTCGAATCGTCTGAATTCGTCAGTCAAAATGTCGATACGATAGTCATTTTTTAATGTCGTAACATTCCAAGTTCCAATTTTCATGTTGTTTAAATCATTGAAATTATTTTCGCATCAGGAAGAACCATGATCTTGAATACCAGTGCAAGACGGAGATCATATGTCCTCTCAAGTCTACACCGAAGTGCTTAAGCCGGCTTAAAACTGGACAACAAGAGGTCCCTGGGACCTCCATGAACGGAGGTTCTTTGCAATCCTGGGCCCATCTTGGTCACAACATGGTTTTCAGCACTTGGCGATAATCTTCTATCAACAAGAGTTGAAATCCGGCACAGAGATTCTCAAGCCTATTACCTCCGACTCATTATATATTCATGCCTACAAATATTATGCTACTACGGGGAGGCAACCCATAATAGATAAACTAGCTAGGAAGAGGTTTTTCAGCCCAAAGACGCCCATCAAAACATACCAAGCCCAGAAGAATTATCCATTTATCAAAATACAGTGCGAATGCTGTATCGTTTAATAGACTGTATTTTCTTGAGGAGCGCCAATCCACAAGCAGGAATAGAGTTGACCGCAAGGTCCCCAGTCTTGCTGGTACCCCGAAAGGATCGAGGCAGCCCTTTGCAGAGGCCGTTGTCCATAGATCCAGATCTTACGCCCTGCCACAGATGTTCTCCTATAGAGGATCCTCCCGCGATGGTGCTCTGCATCACCATGCAATTTAACCAATTGCTGGGAAAAGTTTTGCAACTCAGGGGACTTGTGGACAAACCAGTGGGTCCTTTTGAGTGTATAGTTGAGGGGCCTTCTTCCTCCTTCGTCTGTATTTATGACCCCAGGCGAGGGTGTCCCAGATTCTATCATGGACCCCCAGGGACAAGGTCCCCCCTTGGTCCGTGCCTTAAGTTACGTGATCTGTCTATTCTTTCCAGATAGATTTTATAAGTAAGGGGAGGCATGTTTGATCTTGGGAATTCAGTACCCATAAACTTTCAATGGTTATTTTCTTGGTGAAAAATGTCACCAACTTCCTGCTGACAGAAGGGGCTTGGGAATGAGTCACAAAATTTTTTCCCCTTGTCAATTTGAAACATACAGCAATAGGTCCTTGGGGACAGTAAACTAATGTACAAAAAATTATTCACAGAACTGGTCCCTTTTAAATTGGTTCCTCCACTAACAAAGCAGGTTCAAAAAAAGAGGCAAATTTTATTCATTCTGCCTGAAATTTGTATGAAACCTTAAGCTAAGGGAACACCAATACATAGGGAAATTCAAAAATAAACATTGCTTCCCCTCAAAATGTAGCCCCAAAATGGAGGGTTCTGGAGGTAATCTTCTTTAGGGGGGGGGCACATGGTACTGGTTGCTGGTCTCTGCAACACTAGATGCCAGAGGATCCAAATCTTAATAAGCAAGTATCCAAGATTAGGAAACACTGCCTATGTTTATGAAAGAAGCATTTTACATTTGGACATAATTTGGGCTATGTCTTTTCACATTTGGGTGTGGGACAGGGGTGTTGTTTGGAAAGGGCAATTGCCCTTTCCAAGTACTTTTTTTTTAAATTGAAGTGGTTTTTTTAAATTAAATTGCAGGGGGGTGCAGCTACACCCCCCCCCCTTTCTTACATTTAGACCAGGGCACTTCGTGTAGAAGAATTTGTCGTAGAAACTTGGAAAGTGGCTCACTCGATTAGAAATTGCAACACCTAGTGTCCTTTTTAATAGTCAAAAGTGATTGGAGGGCAACCAGCCCCACCCTAAGCCTATCATTCCCCCTAATATACCAAACAAAATTTTGAGATAGCCATTTTGTTCTGCGCAGTTGAAAGGTTCGGTAATTATGTATTTGAAGATGCCAACCCCCCCCCCCCCGCGGCCCTTGGGGCAAGAGCTGTAAGCTATGCCCTGGGGCTATAAAAGGTTTAAATGGAAATGGTGGTCGTATAAACTACGGAGGGGGCTCATTGGATTAGAAATCGGAAGCTCTAGTGCCCTTTTTAAGAGCCAAAAGTGAACGGAGGGCACCCAGTCAGTCTCCTAAAAGCCTCTCAATCCCCAGAACACGTTAAATTAAAGTTATAAGAGAACTATTTTGTAAAGCATTGTGGAAAAGGTCCAGTAATTATGTCTTTGGGGATGTCAACCTCCCCAAAGTCCTCAGGTTAAGGGCTGTAAGTTCGGCAATTCGTTCAATGAAGAAAGGGCAGCCCCTCTCATATAGGGAATAATTTCTGTTCATTATTTTAAGTTTTAATGTTGCTCCTTACTTTCAGACTTAAAAAAAAACTTTTTTTTTATTTAATTCTCAGAAAAGGTGACGGTAACCATTGCATAAACATGCTTTCGAGACATCTAAAGCTATATTTTCAAAATTTTCTAAGATGATGAGAACGTCAAATGTGGTTTTAAGCTAAACGGCCAATGATCTTTTGAACCATTAATAACAAAGACTATACTCTAAAAAGAGATTTTAGACTTTACAATGATTCAGATTAGGGTATAAATCTTGATATGAATAAGAATTAAAATTTTACGATTGAAAATACTCTAAAAAAAAGGATTTATAAACTTTCCTACAACTCGTGTGGTTTACAAAATCTGTCCCATCAAGGGTCAGAGCTGAAGGGAGAGGGTTGAGATCCAATAAATGGTACATTTTTAGGCAACTGTTTCAAAAAATTTTCTGGAACAGGGATTTTCTTATACCATCATAGGAGTGAAGAATCCCTCCACTTTGTCTGACTACGTTAGTTATTTATATACCAGCGTTTCAACCATTTAAAGCTCTTGCCAAATAAAAATTATATAACTTTTCAGTTTTTCGTTTTGTTCTTTCTTTTTCTTGCTGTATAACCTTTTTCCCCTTTTTTGTTATTGTTTGTTGAGCTTTAGCGGATTAGTGCAGTTTTTACCCTTTCCTTCTTGTTGATAAAGGTATTGATAAAGGTATGGTGCATTAGTAGTAGTAGCAGCAGACTCAGTAGTAGTTTTAGGCGTCACAATCTGATGGGAGAGGGGGAAGGAAGATATACCACAAGAGTACAAAAATGTAAAATAAAAGGAATTTAATGTTGGATGTTAGAGTAGCCAGGGGGAGGGGAGCAGTTGCTTTCCTTGTCCATGTCTAGAACTGCTTCTGTCCAGACCTGAAACCAAAACAGTCAGAATTTTTTTAGTTTGTTTTTCGCTATTTACAGTTTAACCCTTTATGTGTATATTTATGTATATTATTTTTTATATTAAAAGGAAGGCAGTGTGATCTAACAAATTATTAACCTTTATAGGAGAAATGTAAATCTCTATATAGCTGAAAAAAAAATAACAATTAAAGCAATAGCAAAGTATGAAGCATATTATAGCAATTGTAACTTAACAACTATTGTAAGCATATTCAATAATACTTTTACAAATAAAGAACACCCAGAAGGGATAAGCGGCTCTAGCCCCGCCCCCTCCCAAGATAGTTCGTGTTGTATAACTATGCCCATATTCAATTGAAGGTTATACTATTTAAATAATCTCTGTTTACAATCCGTACTTTTGTAATTGTTGTCTTTATAGTTCAAAAATACAAGACCAGTTTTCCTGACGAACTAGACTAAAAAAGTAGAAAACACCCTCCCCCTAAAATAACTTTTTTGTTTTAGACTCCTAATCCCTCGCTACTAGAACTAATTTCCGTAAAGCTGCAGTTTACAAAATAATTTAGCTAGGATGAAAGTGAATATATCACTGTCTTTTTGAGAATATGTCTTTTTGTATATTCTTTCATAATACAATAATTGCTTCTGGGGCAGACTCCATTTTGAGCCCTAAAGGGCTTAGAGGGCTCAAGAGCTTAAAATTATGTTTCTTAAAAAGCTGACCAGTGAGAAAAATATCATTTGTCACCCTAATTTCGTTTTGTCAGTCGCCCTAATTTCGTTTTTAGAGTGTTGGTTACTATTAGCGCAAGTCACTTCTCAAAGTTCGTTACCACACGGTAAAAAAAACGTACTTTCACTTTGACAGCATTATTTCACGTTTGTTCAGCGTACTTTCTAGTTGTTGGATTAGCGTGAAAATACACTTTTTTAGTTTATAGGTACTTCTATCGTATTTTTACATTCCTCAAATATATATTTAAACTCGTTCGGTGTTCTGGGTGGAGCTAATGACAATCAACTCTTGCGCTTATTTTAATTAGAGCATGATACCAGGACAGCAAAATACCGCGGGGCATGACCCATTTTCGATGCAAAAATATCGTAAAAGGGGGTCGTCCGGGTTTTTGATGTATTGGCCTTTATTGGGATTAAAAGCTACACAAACGAAACGAAGACCTTTTACTTTTGGTTGTGGACTTATTTCTGAAAGGTAAGTTCTTTTTATGTTTTTTTTAGCTTCATATAAGCCTCCTGAACTTTGCAGATAGAATGGTAAAATTCTACTTTAGCTAATTTGGGCTATCTTGGAAAGAGGGTAGGTTAGGAAAATGAAAGTTTCAGGGATGCGTCTACAGGCTAAAGTATGCCCCGGGAAGGTGTTTTGAAGTATTTACCTCCACTCTTCCCTCTAGAGGGTCCTAACCTTTGATGACCTTTAAAAATCTGTGTGTTATAAAAGTTAAACCTTGCAAAATAGATCTTCTGCTTAAATAAAGTACAACAAAATTCTTTTCAGCCTCACAATTTTGCTCAATTACATAGGCCTATAAGGTTTTAAAGATATACAAATATATTTCCTAAATTAAAAAAAATATATATTGATATGGCTTAAAATTCTGCTCAAATAACAGGAATTGTATTTTCAAAACTAAAGCCAGGGACAAAGAAACCGAAAATTAAGGTTAAAAGTTGTTTTGTCAAAATTTCAATAGGTATAATAGACCTGTCATGTAGGCAAATTTCAGGAGCCTCTAAAGGCAGAAAGAGTGGAGATGGGTACTTCAAAATACTTTCCCGGGACATACTTTAGTCTGTAGACCTATTCCTGAAAGTTTCTTTTTTCTACTTAACCCTTTTCCAAAATAGCCAAAAGTAGCTAAAGTAGCATTTTACCAATAGAATTAAACATTGCTCTATGTCATTCTAGGCGTTTACCCCTCCCTGGAAAATACCCAGCGGGGTATAATATTCAATGGGGGATATTTTCTTGGGGGGGGGGGGTAAACGTCGGTGACCACTCTCTGTACAGTGGCATCCATTTGTGAAATCAAGAGGGAAAGGTGATTCCTATCAGAAAACACTTTTATAATACACTATTAATATACATAAAATTCTATTAATATGATTTTCATGTTTCTTTCCATTTTTATACATGTTGTCAAATAGTAATTAGATAATATATTTATCCCACTTCAAATAGATTGCACGATTGTACTAATATAAATTAAGTAAATTAAGTGACATTTGAGTTTTGTGTTAGCTTCAAGAGGAGGTACGGGATAAAAGTCATATACAAAGGAGCGTTGGCATTTGGGTCCCGGCTCCTTCCAATGTCAAATTTCCTGATAATCGAATCCGATATTTTATGGGTGGTGCCTCTTCTTCGCAGAGAAGTGTAGCCTAATGGAATTGTCTTACTTTTTATTCTTTAAAAAAAAATCATGTGATTCAGAGTTCAATCCTCCATTTGAATGTAACAGCCACTTCCTCTGGAAGCTCCGGTCAGAAAATTAAAAAATTCTGGAATTTCCACATTGCATCCCACACTAAACCACGAAATGGCAAAAGTTGTCACATGCTTTAGTATATGAGAAATATTCTAGTAGTTGATTCAAAATTCAGAAATTCTTTTCTGCACCTTTATCTATATGTTAAATTTGAAACAGGTGAAAGGTTTTTGGCTTTTACAGTATTAATGGGAGCTGATCTATCTTTCTGTTTTAGCCTACCTGCCAAGAAAATGGCTGAAATACATTACATTGTTGACTTATTTCTTTTTTGTTTAGAATGAGCTTTAGCTTAGTTTAACAGATTGGGTCACAAGTCACCATACAGGAATAAACTAACTATGTTTCTTTCAGAAACACTTTATTCATAGAACATGCTCAGTATGGTTATCAATATTTTGGATGTGCATTACAATATTTTGTCATACTCTTGATGAACATAAATTATCAAATCAAACCATGATCTGCTGCAAAAATATAAGAATTTATTCTATTTGCTTTATTACTTGTTCATTCATGCTTAAGTTTCTACTCGAAAGAACGTGAGAGGAATATTATGCTACAAATTAAGGACGTGATTCGCTATTGAGCAGGGGTGGAGTGCGCACCAAGCATTTTCTAAAACCATCTTTTCCAGTTTTGTATATTGTCAAACTTCATTGCAGATCTGATCTTGATGGCATCAAATTGCAGAACTTCATGGCAAATCCTAGTTTGTTCATTTTGTTCATTGGAACTTCACAGCCTGTGAGAATACACTCTGTTTAACAGTTCATGCTAAAAAGCATGCCAGTCTGTTCGCCTCTCGTTGTGCCATATGCCCCATACCCAACTGCTATAAGGCATTCAGTTGGCACAACAAACTTGCTACTCATCTAGAGTCCCACTCAGAAACTGAAAAGGCTGCTTTTACACTAGTGCCTAGTGAGACTGCAATCACATTTCCCTGCAGTAAAAGTTGCTGCTAATCAGAGTTTGTGAGGAGAGACCTCCTATTTAGCCACCTCTACTCCCATATGAAAGATTAAGATGAAGTACCCTGTCCTTTTAGAGGTTGTAGTAAGAAGTTTCAAGTATAGAGCTCCCTGCGGTCTCACATTTGCAGAGAACTAAAAAATAATAAGGCTTTAAACTACCTGAACACTCCCCTTAACCATGATAAGGATTGTGTTGAAGAAAATGAATCTTCTGAGCCTCTAGACTCAGAAATGCTAGATTTGAACCAAGGTGAAATAATGAAAGCTGGTTTTGCAGCTACAAATAAAACATCAGGATTAAGACAAACATCCTCAGGGGACTCGGGTATCCTTAATAGGGAGCCTAGAAGGCAAGCACTTGCAGATAGGCTTGCTTTGCTTCTCCATCGATTAGAATCAGAGAAACATGTAGCTGGCTCAACTTTTAGTTTTATTCTTGAAAACTTTAGGCTTCTCTTCACTGAGTCTCATGATATTGTAGCAGAAGAACTTAAAGAAAGTGTTGCTATATGCATCTCTTCTGTTTTTCAGCCAGATTTGTTTAAGAAAATATGTGACAAAATTGACTGTCATTATATGCAGGATCCTTTGCTGCTTGTTACAGACCCTGCCACTGGATCACTGCGATCTCAGTATATGATAGACCAGTATATTACAAGTTGCGGTACTGTGGTACCGGAGCAAGTCTTTATCGGACTTCATAAGTATGGAAACAGAAGATTTGTTCAAGTAGTTTCAGTTGCAGCCACCTTGGAAAATCTTTTCAAAGATAGAGGACTTCTTGCATTTCTGATGGATTGGTATCATCTTTCAGCAGAAGGTATATAGAGACCTCTATGATGGTGACCGTTTTGCTTCTTTATATGGTTCTGATTCAGAAATGAAGAAAAATGTGATATTTCTTCAGCTCTACCAACATGAGGTACAAATGAAAAATCCACTTAAAAAGTCTACATCAGGAAACTACAGCACACTAGCTTTTTATAAGAGAGTTCTCAACTCCCCACCTTGGATTTGAGCAAGGCTAGAGCTAGTGTAGTTAGTAATACTAGTACTGGAATCGAACTTCAAGATCGTTGGCACTGAAAAAATCTTCAAGAAAGTTGTGAATAAATTAGAGTTTCTTTGTACTGAAGGCATTGTAATTGATGGGACAAGGTTCAAACTTATAGTTTTATGTATATGTGGAGAAAAATTGGGTTCGAATTTTATTGGGGGGTTCGTGAAATGCTTTAACCGAAATGTGCAGAATCCCTGCAGAGTCTGCATGTTCTCTGGAAAAACTGCAGCTAAAAACAATTGGAAAAGTCAGTTTCCTCTTAGAACTAAAGCATCCTATGACGAATCTTTATACAAGCTGCAAGACCCAAATGTTAGGAGGCAGTCTGTAAATGGCGTAAAGTTCAATTCTGATTTCAATGCCTTGCCAAACTTTCATGTGACAGATCTTACATTACCGCCATGCACAGCCCATGACTTGTATGAAGGTGTTTTGAAGTGGGATGCTGGAAAATATTTGCAGCTCTTGATTATTGATGGTGTTTTCAAATAATCAGAACTTAGTGCTTGTGTTTCTAACTTTGACTACAAGGGTATAGATGCTAAAGACAACCCTCCTCCTTTCTCAAATGATTTCAAGTGCTTTGAGGGTAATGCAATCCAAAATTTGGTATTTCTTCGTCAGTTTCCTCTAATATTTTGCCATTTAGTTTCAAGAAAGACTGAAAACGAATGTTGGTCTCTAATTTTGCTGATGAGGAAAATTGTACTGCTTGTGTCAAGTCGGAGGTTTACAGACATGTTTATTGCAAATTTAGGTTTTACAATAAGAATGTACCTTGAATTGAAAGCAAAAATATTTGAGGATGATGAAAATAGGTTCAAGGACCATACAATGCGTCACTTTTTTTTGTATGTGCAAACACTGGGCCCCCTAATTCACTATTCGACTCTTCAGTTTGAATCAAGACATAGATATTTTAAAGATGCTGCTAAAAGTACATCCTCAACTAGAAATCTGACCACAATGGCCAAGAGTTTCCAGAAGTACCAGAATTACCTATCTCTTTCAAATAGAATGCGTCAGGAAATCAGCTGTACAGTTTCTAAAAATGGAAAGCTGACAAACACTTGCTACTTGACACAATTTCCACATAAGCAGGGGAAAGACACGTACATAGTCCAGGAACACTCCAAGATAAGCCACAAACGATCTTGAACTTCGCAAATATCAAACGGAGATAGGATATTTGTATAATAGAGAGATGCTGTCTTTGTGATGGATGCTCAGCTTGGCGATATTTACATCTATTACACCTAGAAGTAGACTGCAGTCAGAGCAAGATGTAGATAGCACAGTAACCTTTAAAATTGAACAAGAAAGCATTGCTTCAACCAAAACATCCAAAAGATTAACGCGTTCTGAAATTCAAAGTAGTTAATACAGATAACCAGAAAAAAAGAAAAAAAATTCCTTTCATAGAAGTATTTGCTTGGCAAATGTAACCATCTCCTCCCATACTAATTATTAAAAAGTCCAAGACTAGTTTAACAGGCGAAAAAGAGAAAGAATGTTTCGGCTTTCTAAATTTGAAACACCTTATCTTGAGCTTGAAATTAGGGCTATGATGTGCTGATACATCATCCAATGACCATCTCTCTCAAAGTCTCTGAAGAAAAATTGCTGGATTCGTAATAAAAGACTATCAAAGACTAAGCTCTGTAACTAAGCATCAAGGAAAAGTACAGATACATTGTCTTGGTGCAGGGCAGCTAGCCTCTAATTTTAACAATCATACACACCTTCAAAACAAAGCTTCTAAACGACTGATAACACTTTCCACGAATGAGATAAGATGATAGAGGATCAAGATCAAAATCATGTAATCCTCCAATTTTCCAGCAAACAAGAGTAGAGCTCTCTTCAGCATCGCAGTAAAGATACGTCAGCTCTTGATCATAGCCTAGTGATTTCCATGACAGAATGAGAAAGAACTGTACCAGTGACCTAACCACATCCACTATTTCAGCAGCTTCCACAGCTGAGTCTGGCACATCGCTACTCACATAAAGTCTTTTCTTATAGACAGCACCCTTGAAAAGTCTGTGTCCATGCTTCTGTTGCATGCTTGATTTGCAGGAAGTTTGTATTATATTTTGGAATGATTTAATTGAACTTGTGACTTAAGCAACTTGCTTTTTGTATCCGTCAACTTGCATTTAGCTACTAAGGGCAAGTCCGACGTGGCTGATCTTAGAGTAAATTAAAAAAAAAAAAGTAAATTCTTTGTATTTCCTGAATATGTAGGAAATTGGAACGTTTTGGGGTGTCATTGTCTTGTTTTATGAGGGATTAACTAAAAAAAGAGTTTTGTTTTTACTGAAAGTAAGGAGCAACATTAAAACTTAAAAACGAACAGAAATTATTCCGTATATGAAAGGGGCTGTTCCCTCCTCAAAGCCTCGCTCTTTACGCTAAAGTTTTTTCTGTTTTAAAAAATAAAGTTGTGAGACAGTCAAACTTAAGAGTAAAGAGCGAGGCGTTGAGGAGGGGACAGCCCCTTTCATATACGGAATAATTTCTGTTCGTTTTAAGTTTTAATGTTGCTTCTTACTTTCAGTTGAATATAACAATATATATGCAACTGGGCTCACCACGATCATGAATAATCGCACACGTGTTATATATGGAAAGCACACGTGTTATATTTTTTTTTCTGCAGTCTTACCTCTCACACCCTGATAAAATGAAATAGACGAATAATTCATAAAAAAATGTATCATTTCATAAATAATTCTTATTTAAAAAGTATCATATAGTTTAATTACTTGATTTAAAGGTCATTAACTTTATTTAACCTTTAAAATAGGTGAGGAAGAAAAAAAGAAAAGTGAATAAAGGGCTGCCAGAGCATTTCCTGAAAATGTAGGAAAATGGAACGTTTTGGGGTATCATTAACTTGTTTTATGAGGGATTAACTAAAAAAAAACAAGTTTTTTTTACTCAAAGTAAGAAGCGACATTAAAATTTAAAACGAACAGAAATTATTCCGTGTATAAAAGGGGCTGTCCCCTCCTCAACGCCTCGCTCTTTACGGTGAAGTTTTTATTGTTTTAAAAAATAAAGTTGCGAGACAGTCTCAAGCAAGTTTTCAGGGAGGCAGTTGAAATAAAAAAGCACATTCACCAAAAGGTAGCTCTCAATAGAGACACGGGAGAAACTTTTCTAAGACCCATTTATGATGAAATTATTAATTCTAATTGTTTTTACATACATCCACAAAATTATATTGTGCAATCAAATAAAATCTCTGATAATAATCTAACTGGAAAGCGATTTGCCTTTAAGAGTGCTTTACGTAAAATAAAATTGTGAAAAGCCATTCAGACTTAAGTTTTTTATTCAGTTACCCTTTCACCGTTACTGAGAAAGGGTCGTCCAATTTTAGTTTTGTGTTTTTATTTTAAGTTTTGGTTTTTTATATTTTTATCAGTTTTAATCTGCACTAACGACGGTCAAACGGAGGTCTTGATCGAAATATTTGCATAACTTTTCAATTTTTTCACTGGCTGTTAATTGTCCTCGTTTGCTTCCTTTCTTCGTGATTTTATGTTTTGTAATGGTAGAACAGGTTCTATTGCCCTTTAAGTTTTTCCTTCATAAGGTATTTGGGGCAAAGAACGTTTTACCCCTTTTGCCATCTCTGTTTAAAGCTTGGGAGACGGTCCAAACAGTTTTTTTCTTTCAGGTCAGCAGGGCTTTTGACGCAGGATCGTCGTTTATGACCTGGTCGAGATCTGCAAATGCAACACAATGCTGGAGGCCCTACTTACCTGGTACATGTCTTACTGGGTTTTCGGCATCAAGTACGGCAATCAAAAAGGCTTACTCACCCTTATGGAGAGGTCTGTTACATAAATTTAATTGAATAGAATAACTTTCTTTTATGAACGTACAATTTTTTCTGCAAGCATGTTTTCCAGCCTACTCAAACACTGCTCATACCTCTTAAAAGCAAATTTGGTCGAATTATACATTTTTCTAAATTCTGAATCTACCAATAGCCAAAAGATAGGCTTCCACTTCGAAGTTTGACCGTTTTCACAAAGAAGCAAGCTTTTTTTTACATCTTATTGATCAGTTTTAGATTCCTTCAAATTTTGCAAGTTGTAATGGCTATTTCGAGCATGCAATCCTTTGCTTGTAAGCAAGACCTTAACTCCACCCAAAATTTTGATAAATCATTCGTAAGTCCCACCTTAAAATAAAAACCCTTACCACACTCATTCTTGACTCCTGCATAAAAGTTCAGGGAAACTGAGCTATCTTTTCGGGTCTATTATGTCTATATTTCCTGGCCTCCTTAAACTCTGCTAGACTAACTTTACAACCTGTTCTACCTCAATCTTGCTAAAACTAACGTAGCCCACAATATTTTTAAATCACTTTTACTTCATGTGACCAAGGAGTCATCCCTCTTTTATATTCTAGGTCTTCCTCCGAAAATAACATCCTGTCTACGCTACTGCCGTTGCTGGAGATTTCTAAAATAATTGTCAAAGTAATATTGTTAATAACAGCTTGACCTAACCCGAATGCTATACATACTGACATTATTCTCCCACTGAATAATTACTTATTGTTCCGAAGAACCCTTCCTGACTGTAGTAAACTTATGAACTATCTTTGCAGGTATGTTGCTAAGATGGAACCAGTGAAGAAAGCTCTCCTACCAGCAAGAGTCAGAGTAGTTTTAAGCAAACTTTAAAATAATTTGTTTTGTTTTTACTGTAATTTTTTAGTCAAATATTTGTGATTTTTATTATATTGAGTTATATAATTATATTGAATAATAAAGAAATAATTGGATTCGTTTTGTCTTTTTCCGTAGTGTTTGGTCTGATAGTCGTGTTTTTAAGTTGATTACTCAAAAGTGATGGGCCGAGACTGTTTATGTTTTTTTCTCGTCATTTAGTTGGTTTTCGTGGACAGTTTTTAGTATACTGGGCAGGAGCAACTGTGCTAGCAATAGTAGAGGTTTCGCTCGGCTAGTTTCCCTTTGAATTTGAACTTTGTATGGTACGATGGATCAAGGTCTTTTCGCACTTTTCTTCTACTGCCATTTGACTTGATATTTTCCCCGGAAATCAGTATCTGTGTTTAAATCCAGCCTTTCAAACAGTTCGTGGGAACGAACTGTAAGTAAAGAGTGATCCGGCTCAGTAGTCACTGAAACTCTAAAAAATGGATTTTTGATACCAATATATACAACAAAAGAATTGGATTTTTCTGCTCATTTCAAATATATAACTTTCATCAAGTTTAGTCTTGCCCATGAAAAGTTAAGAGCCTGAAAAATTTGCCTTAGTTTTCAAAAAAGGAAGAAACACCCCTAAAAGTAATAAAATCTTAATGAAAATTACACCATTAGATTCAGCGTATCAGAAAACCCTTCTGTAGAGGTTTTAAGCTTCTATCTGCAAAATTGTGGAATTTTGTATGTTTCGCCAGAAGAAAGATCACTGATGCGTGTTTATTTGTTTTGTTTTTTGTTGTTGTTTTCTTTCCAGGGGTGATCGTATCGATCCAATGGTCCTAGAGCATCGCCAGAGGGCTCATTCGAACGAAAATTAAAAATTCTAGTGCCTTTTTAAATTACTAAGAAACTGGAGGGCAACTAGGCCCCCTCCCACGCTCATTTTTTTCTCAAAGTCACCTGATCGAGATTTTGAAATAACCATTTGGTTCAGCATAGTCAAAAATGTAATAACTATGTCTATAAAGATGACTTAATCCCCCAAAGCCCCCGGGGGAAGGGCTGCAGGTTATGAACTTTGCCCATTCTTTACATATAGTATTAGTTATTGGGAAGTATAAAGACGTTTTCAGGAGGTATTTTTTTAGTGGGGGGGGGGGAGTCGGGAGAAGGGGATTACGTGGGAGGATATTTTCATGGAGGAAGGGATATTTTTATGAAGGGGGCGCCGGATTTCCAAACATTATTTAAAAAACGATCAGAAATTAAATTAAAAAAATAAGTTTTTTCAACTGAAAGTAAGGAGCAACATTTAAACTTAAAACGAACAGAAATTATTACGTATATGACGGGGTTCGCCCCCTCCTCAATACCCTGCTCTTTACACCAAAGTTTTTTTTAGTACTTTCAAAAGAGCTATCTATTCTAATTAAACTGCCTTTGTGCTTCAAGGGTCATTCTTAATGAATTGGAACACCATTCGAACTTAAGCGTAAAGAGCGAGGTATTGACTAGGGGGCAAACCCCATCTTATAGATAATAATTTCGGTTCGCTTTAAGTTTTAATGTTGCTCTTTATTTTCAGTTGAAAAAGCCGTTTTTTTTATTTAATACATTAGGATTCGAATGTGGTACACCTGTCAAACTACAGTTTTCCAGTCGTTTGACAACCTGTTTGCTATTGGAAACGATTTAACTGTAATACAGCTGTTAGATTATAGACTATTTTTAACAATTGTTGAACAATAATGTGCAAACAAAATTTGCACTTTACTGAAAAAAATATAATTGTTTTCACTTTTATAACTTTAATAAATCAAACAATTTTAACATTTTGATTACTAAATATCAGTATATGTATATTAAACTGACAATGCACATTCATTTGTATTTTTCAGTAAAGTGCGAATTTTGTTCTCGCCTTGGGAAGGCATAGGGGTGTTGTGCCCAACTTATGTTAATTTCTACTCGTTTTGAGTTTGACTCGGTTATTTATTGTAATTTCTGTTCGTTTTTGGGTTTCATTTATTTATCGATGTTGATTTGTGGTAGTTTCACGCTTGGTAGATTATTCGATTTCATTTTTGCTTATTTTTGTTTAATGGAGTTCTTTACTTATCTTTGAAAAACTTATTTTGTAGATAAAGTGTTTTTAATTAATTTCTGTTCGTTTTATATTGACATTGTCTTTTCAGAGAAATATAAAATAACACTTAAAATCTTTTCGTTTTTTAAGACTTTATAGTTTGGCCTGCTATTTGTATGCTGGAGAAAAAATTTCAGCAATTTTTAGTAACATACACCATTTTAAAAATCTGGACACAAATAGTACTGTTTAATTTAGTATTATACTTCCTCTAATTGACCTGAAATAGAAAACTTGGTACCACTCGCAAAAAAATCTGTTTACTTTGTTTGATAGCTTGGATACACTTACGCTATTTTGATTTGGTTAAATTTTAAGAGCAGAAGTAGCCTCGAAAGTTAGAACATAATACCCTCAGTCGTTCTTGGGATACTGCTGAGAGGCCTTATTCGGAATTAGCATTATCACAATGCATTTTGATTTAATCTTAAGGCAACATTTAGTTTTTAAACATAATGGGCAAATGGGAGTGAAGGGGGATTCGTTGACCTCCAATCACTTTCGACTATTAAAAAGGCATCAGCCCTTTCTATTTTCAATCGAATGAGCCCCTTTCGAAGTTCCCATGACAACTCCTTCGATACGGAGTGTCCTGCTCTAAACAACAACAACTACAAGAAATATCACTAATCACTTTCGACCAGAAAAAAGGGCACTAGCCCTTTGAATTTCAAATCGAATGAGCCCTTTTCTGAAGTTTCTACACAACGCCTTCTATAAAAACCTTAAAACCCTTGCCCTGAGGGCTGTGGCGGAGTATCCTCCTAAAAAACATATTTTCTATCTGAAAATCAACTACGCTGAACAATATGGCTATCTCAAAATTTTATTGGATGTGTTTGGGGGAATGATGGTCGTAGGGGGGGCTAGTTGCCCTCCAATCACTTTCGACTATTATAAAGGGCACTAGCCCTTTGAATTTCCTATCGAATGAGCCGGTTTTAAAATTTCTACGACAACGCCTTCTATAAAAACCTAGTATGCCCTCGGGCCATAACTTAAAAACTTTGCCCTGAGGGTTGCGGGGATATGTCATATTCGAAAACATATTTTCTATCTGAAAATCAACTAGTGTACGCTGAACAAAATGGCTATCTCAGAATTTTGATACGATGTGTTTGGAGAAATGGTCGGCGTAGGGGGGGGCTAGGTGCCCTCCAATAACTTTCGACTCTTAAAAAGGGCATTAGCCCTTTGAATTTCCAATCGAATGAGCCTGTTTTGAAGTTTGTACGACAACGCCTTCTACAAAAACCTTATTTGCCCTCAGGGCATAACTTACAACCCTTGCCCTGAGGGTTGTGGGGGAGTGTCCTCCTCAAAAACATATTTTCTATTTGGAAAACAACTAGGCTGAAGAAAGTGGCTATCTCAAAATTTTGATTGGATATGTTTGGGGGAATGACGGGTGTGGGAGGGAAGCTAGTTGCCCTCCAATCGCTTTCGACTATTAAAAAGGTCACTAGCCCTTTGAATTTCCAATCGAATGAGCCTGTTTTGAAGTTTCTACGACACCGCCTTCTATAAAAACCTTGCATGTCCCCCAGGCATAACTTAAAACCCTTGCCCTGAGGGTTGTGGGGGAGTATCCTCCTCAAAAACACATTTTATATCTGGAATTCAACTACGCTGAACAAAATGGCTATCTGAAAATTTTGATTCGATATATTTGGAGGAATGATGGGCGTGGGGGGTTAGTCGGCCTCCGATCACTTTTGACTGTTAAAAAGGGCACTAGAACTCTCGATTTCCAATCGAATGTGCTCCTTTTGAAGTCTCTACTACGACCCCTACCATATGAAGGGCCCTGCTTTAAAGGAAAAAATAATAAATGATACATTGGGCCAACATCGTTCTTATATGCCCCCAGGGCATAAATGAAAACCTTTGCCCCGAGGGTTGTGGCGGAGTGTCCTCCTCAGAAGGATATTTTCTATCTGGAAATCAACTACGCTGAACAAAATGGCTATCTCAAAATTTTGATTGGATGTAATGGGGAGAATAATGGACGTGGGGGGGTTAGTTGCCCTTGAATCACTTTCAAATATTAAAAAGGGCATTAACCCTTTGAATTTTCAATCGAAAGAGCCTGTTTTGAAGCTTGTACGACAACGCCTTCTATAAAAACCTTATATGCACACAGGGCATAACTTAAAACCCTTGCCCTGAGGGTAGTGGGGGAGTGTCCTCCTGAAAAACATATTTTCTATCTAGAAATCAACTACACTGAACAAAATGGCTTTCTCGCAATTTTGATTGGATGGTTTCGGGGGAATAATGGGTGACGGGGGGACTAATTGCCCTCCAATCGGTTTCAACTATTAAAAAGGGCAATAGCCCTTTGAATTTCCAATCGGATGAGCCTGTTTTGAAGTTTCTACGACAAAGCCTTCTATAAAAACCGTATATGCCCCCCGGGCATAACTTAAAACCCTTGCCCTGAGGGTTGTGAGGGAGTATCCTCCTCAAAAACACATTTTATCAACGCTATCCCAAATTTTGATTGGATGTGTTGTGGGGAATGATGGGCAGGGCTAGTTGCTCTCCAATAACTTTCGTCTAATAAAAAGGGCACTAGAACTCTCGATTTCCAATCGAATGAGCCCCTTTTAAAGCCTCTACTTCGATCCCTTCCATATGAAGTGCCCTGCTTTAAAGGAAAAAAAATAATAAATGATACACTGTGCCCACATCGTTCTTAACCCCTTTACGAATAGTGTGCTCACCTGAGTCCCTCAACTTCTAGATTTAATTTGTACCGCTAGGTAGCTCGTAACGCTTTCGCGGTGATTGCTGTAATTTTGCACAAGTCAGTCCTGCGTGCCATCTTTTTTTCGCTTTAGTCCAGGCATAGACAGAATTTTGCGGACTTTTCTCTGATTTATCCTGTCAGATGGAAGAAGAAGTCTTGAACCAGGTATGAATTGGAATTTTCTAGCTCGTTAAGTATGAATCTGGGGCACTTGGGTTTTTTAGCATGAATAATTGAATGTTTGACAGTAATAGAGAAAACTTTTTCAAATGGCTGCGACTTTTTTTGGTTAGGGAGCGCTGTTATAAAAGTTGAGTGTTCTCATTTGAGGACAGTTTGCATAAGTTGATGTTTCTCACTAGAAAGAGACAAAGAAACAAGGAACGATCAGTGGGACATCTAGCCGGCTCAAGAATATATCTTCATGTCGTTAACAAAAATGCAGAATGCAGATGTCAATCATGTTTTGAGGGACATCTGCAGTCTTATTTTGTGTCCTCAGCTGAGGACAATGTGTAACAGATGATATAATACTAACTGTGATTAGTTTGATACCAGCTGGTGCTTATTGCTCTTTCTCATCCTTGTCTAATAGTTCCTTTTTTTAGGACCTTCTAGAAGAAGTCGGCCCATCCAAAATGAAGGTAAAATCCGGAATATCTTTGACGAGATTGATAGTGAGCAGTCTGAAATGGAGGACCTATCTAATAGTGAGGAGGAGGAAGCATACTTGCCTACTGACGGTGAAAAAACTCCTGAAGAAGAAGACACCCAAGATTTTGATATCTTAGATGTTAAGACACGCCAGCCCGCTGATGAGACGAAGAAAAAACAGAAAAGGAACTTCCGTTACCATAAGAGGCCCTTTCCCACCAACAATGGCAAGTGAAACCCTCCTACAACAGCCTAAGCTTCTGATGACGACGAAGACCTTGACCCGATTGTTTACTTTGATAAGTGTTTTTCTGAAGAATTTTATGAGAGGTGTGCCAACTACACAAACGTCTACTCCATGTAGAAAAATGTAGTGAGCATTGGTACCACATGGCATGCATGTTGCAATGGGTATCTTCAAGTTCCCAAGATATATGATGTTTTGTTCCCCAGCCACAAGGATACCCCCGATTGCTGACGTCACGACTGTAAGTAGTTTCCAGCGTCTACAGACCTCACTAAATGTTGTTGACAATTTGAATGACCAGCAATTGATACGGTCTTGACACGAGTGGGTCATGTAACACAAACAGATAACCTGTCAGTGGATGAGCAGATGGTACCATATACAGGCAAATTTGAAATAAAACAATATAAAAGAGGTAAACCTTGTGCATGGGGCATCAAGGTCTTTCTCTTATGTACTTCGGGAGGTACCGCTGCTAAATTTTGATGTTTACCACGGGAAGAATACACAAATCTTGGAAGACATTATAAAATATGGTATGGAACCTGGTATAGTCCTCCAGCTGGTGAGTTCGATCAATTCCTCACCATGCACAAATGTGTATTATGACAATTTCTTTACTTAAACTGACCTACTTTTAGAATTGAAAGAAAAAGGAGTACTTTGCACGGGTACTATCTGGACGGATAGGATCCGAAGTGTGCCACTCGAGATCGAGAAAGTCCTGAAGAGAACAGGAAGGGGCAGCTTTTCTGAAGTAGTTGGGGATCAAGATGAATTTGTCTTGGTACGCTGGTTGGATAACAGCAGCGTGCAACTAGCTTCAACATATATGGGTGGGGGTGAGGTCAGCAAAGTAAACAGATGGTCAAAGGCTGCAAAAAAAAAATAGAAATCGTACGACCACAGATTGTCAAGGAGTACAACAGAAGTATGGGTGGAGTTGACAAGATAGACCAGCTTTTGTCATGTTACAGAACATTCATCCGATCAAAAAAGTGGACCCTTGGAAGGATTTTCCACATGGTGGATTTTGCTGTTTGTAACTCATTGCTAGAATACACGAGTGACTGTGATCGACTGAAAATCAGCAACAAAAGCAATCTTGACCTACTTTCCTTTCGTCTTGACGTTGCACAGGCTCTCACCAACGCTGCTGTTCCAGGCAAGAAGCGAGGCAGGCGATGGACTTCATGTGACTTGGTTTCTGACGAAACAGAGAAAGGTATTAGCGAGCCGTCTAAGAAAAGGAGCAGGATTTTTGTGCGCCCCGGACGGAGCGCTCGGTATGACCAGACGGCTCATTGGCCAGATAAGACCAACTAGCAGAATCGTTGCAAGAACTCACCACGCGTTATAAAGACTCGCACAATGTCTTCGAAATGCAAAATCCCTCTGTGTAATGTAAATGGGCGCGATTGTTTCGGTGAATTTCACGCTAAGCGATTAGTTGTATGCATATTTAGCACATGCCTTTTGTATGCTTTTGAACTAAAATATAGCCGATTTTGATCAAGTGATGCAAACTGTCCTTGACTGAGACCACCGCAAAAACCAGGTTTGCCATCGCAGGTTCAGCTAGAAACTTTTACCCCTTGTATTTTAGCTATGTATTATTAACCCAACAAGATTTCGAATTTTTTTCCCTTCGGGAAAAAATTTCGAAGTCGTGCGTGAAGGGGTTAAATGCCCCAGGGGCACAACTTAAAACCCTTGCCCCGAAGGTTGTGGGGGAGTTTCCTCCTCAAAAATATATTTTCTATCTGGAAATCAACTACGCTGAACAAAATGGCTATCTCGCAATTTTGATTGGATGTGTTTGGGGGAATGATGGGCAGGGGGGGGGGGTAGTTGCCCACCAATCAGTTTCGACTATAAAAAAGGGCACTAGCCCTTTGAATCTCCAATCGGATGAGCTTGTTTTGAAGTTTCTACGACAGCGCCTTCTATAAAAACCTTATATGCCCCCAGGGTATAACTTAAAAACCTTGCCCCGAGGGTTGTGGGGGATTGTCCTCCTCACAAACATATTTTCTATCTGGAAATCAACTACGCTGAACAAAATGGCTATCTCAAAATTTTGATTGGATGCGTTTGGGGGAATGAGGGACGGGGAGGGGGGGCTAGTTGCCCTTCAATCAATTTCGACCAATTAAAAGGGCACTAGAACTCTCGATTTCCAATCGAATGAGGCCCTTTTGAAGCCTCTACGACGACCCCTTCCATATGGAGTACCCTGCTTTCAAGGAAAAAAATAATAAATGATACATTGCGTCAACATCGTTCTTATATGCCCTCAGGGCATAACTTTAAACCCTTGCCCCGAGGGTTGGGGGGGAGTGTCCTGCTCAAAAAGATATTTTCTATCTAGAAATCAACTACGCTGAACAAAATGGCTATCTCAAAATTTTGATTGGATGTGTTTCTTTTATAGCTAGGATACAGCTGTGCTATTTTCATTTGACTAAATTTTAAGAGCAGAAGTTGCCTCAAAATCCAGAACCAAATGTCCCCCGTTGCTCTTTGGATACATCTCAGATGCCTTATTGGAGTCGGCAGTAACACCATGCATTGTGTCTTAAACTGGATGCAAAATTTAGTTTTTAATAGTAATGGGCAAATGGTAGGGTGGATGTGAAGGGGGACTCATTGCCCTCCAATCACTTTCGACTATTAAAAAGGGCATTAGCCCTTTCTATTTTCAATCGAATGAGCCCCTTTCAAAGTTCCCATGACAACTCTTTCGATACGAAGTGCCCTGGTCTAAACAACAACTACAACAAAAAATATCACTAATCACTTTCGACTATTAAAAAGGGCACTAGCCCTTTGAATTTCAAATCGAATGAGCCCTTTTCTGAAGTTTCTACGACAACGCCTTCTATAAAAACCTTATATTCCCCCAGGGCGTAGTTTAAAACCCTTTCCTGAAGGCTGTGGCGGAATATCCTCCTCAAAAACATATTTTCTATCTGGAAATCAACTACGCTGCGAAATGGCTATCTCCAAATTTTTATTGGATGTGTTTCGGGTAATGATGGTCGTGGAGGGTGGCTGGTTGCCCTCCAATCACTTTCGACTATTATAAAGGGCACTAGCCCTTTGAATTTCCAACTGAATGAGCCTGTTTTAAAGTTTTTACGACAATGCCTTCTATAAAAACCTTATATGCCCCCAGGCCATAACTTAAAACCTTTGCCCTGAGGGTTGCAGGGAAGTGTCATCCTCAAAAATATATTTTTTATCTGGAAATTAACTAGCCTACGCTGAACAAAATGGCTATTTCAAAATTTTGATAGGATGTGTTTGGGGAAATATGACCGTGGGGGGAGGACTAGGTGCCCTCCAATCACTTGCGACTCTTAAAAAGGGCACTAACCCTTTGAATTTCCAATCAAATGAGCCTGTTTTGAAGTTTCTATGACAACGCCTTCTATAAAAACCTTATATGCCCCCAGGGCATAACTTAAAACCCTTGCCCTGAGGGTTGTGGGGGAGTGTCCTTCTCAAAACATATTTTCTATCTGGAAATCAACTACGCTGAACAAAACAACTATCTCAAAATTTTGATTGGATGTGTTTGGGGGAAAGATGGGCGTGGGGGGAGGCTAGTTGCCTTCCAATCGGTTTCGACTATTAAAAAGGGTACTAGCCCTTTGAATTTCCATTCGAATGAGCCTGTTTTGAAGTTTCTACGACGACGCCTTCTATATAAACCTTATTGCCCATAGGGCATAACTTAAACCCCTTGCCCTGATGGTTGTGGGGGAGTGTCCTCCTAAAAAACACATTTTCTATCTGGAAATCAACTACGCTGAACAAAACGGCTATCTCAAAATTTTGATTCAATGTGTTTTGGGTAATAATGGGCGAGGAGGGAGGGCCTAGTTGCCCTCAGATCACTTTCGACTGTTAAAAAGGGCACTAGAACTCTCGATTTAAAATTGAATGAGCCCCTTTTGAAGCCTCTACTACAACCCCTTCCATATGAAGCGCCCTGCTTTAAAGGAAAAAATTAATAAATGATACATTGTGCCAACATCGTTCTTATATGCCCCCAGGGCATAACTTAAAACCCTTGCCCCGAGGGTTGTGGGGGAGTGTCCTCCTCAAAAATATATTTTCTATCTAGAAATCAACTAATCTTAACAAAATGGGTATCTAAAAGTTTTGATTGGATTGGGGGAATGATGGGTGTGGGGTGGGCTAGTTGCCCTCCAATCACTTTCGACTATTAAAAAGGGCACTAGCCCTTAGAATTTCCAATCGAAAGAGCCTGTTTTGAAGTTTCTACGACAACGCCTTCGATAACAACCTTATATGTCCCCAGGGCATAACTTAAAACCCTTGCCCTGAGGGTTGTGAGGGAGTGTCCTCCTCAAAAACATATTTTCTATCTGGAAATCAACTACACTGAACGAAATGGCTATATCGCAATTTTGATTGGATGTGTTTGGGGGAATGATGGGCGTGGGAGGGGGGGGGGGTGCTAGTTGCCCTCCAATCACTTTCAACTATTAAAAAGGGCACTAGCTCTTGAATTTCCAATTGGATGAGCATGTTTTGAAGTTTCTACGACAACGCCTTCTATAAAAACCTTATATGCCCCCCGGGCATAACTTAAAACCCTTGCCCTGAGGGTTGTGGGGGATTATCCTCCTCAAAAAATCATTTTCTATCTGGAAATAAACTACGCTGAACAAACTGGCTATCTCAAAATTTTGATTCGATATGTTTGGGGGAACAATAGGCGTGGGAGGGGGGCTAGTTGCCCTCAGATCACTTTTGAATGTTAAAAAGGGCACTATAACTCTTGATTTCCAATCGAATGAGCCTGTATTGAAGTTTCTACTAAGACCCCTTCCATATGAAGTGCCCTGCCTTAAAGGAAAAAATAATAACTGATACATTGGGCCAACATCGTTTTTATATGCCCCCAGGACATAAATTGAAACCCTTGCCACGAGGGTTGTGGGGGAGTGTCCTCCTCAAAAAGATATTTTTTATCGGGAAATCAACTACGCTGAACAAAATGGCTATATCGAAATTTTGATTGGATGTGTTTGGGGGAACGATAGACGGGGGGGGGGCTAGTTGCCCTCCAATCACTTTCGACTATTAAAAAGGGCACTAACCCTTTAAATTTCCAATCGGAAGAGCCTGTTTTGAAGCTTGTACGACAAAGCCTTCTATAAAAACCTTATATGCCCCCAGGGAATAACTTAAAACCCTTGCCCTGAGGGTTGTGGGGGATTATCCTCCTCAAAAACATATTTTCTATCTGGAAATCAACTACACTGAACAACATGGCTATCTCGCAATTTTGACTAGATGTTTTTGGGGGAATGATGGGTGGGGGACTAGTTGCCCTCCAATCAGTTTCGATTATTCAAAGGGGCACTAGCCCTTTGAATTTCCAATCGGATGAGCCTGTTTTGAAGTTTCTACAACAACGCCTTCTATAAAAACCTTAGATGGCCCCTGGGAATAACTTAAAACCCTTGCCCTGAGGGTTGTGGGGGAGTATCCTCCTCAAAAAAAAATTTCATTCGGAAATCAACTACGCTGAACAAAATGGCTATCTCAAAATTTTGATTGTATGTGTTTGGGGGAATGATGGGCGGGAGGAGGGGGGGGGGGTTAGTTGCCCTGCAATTACTTTCGACCAATAAAAAGGGCACTAGAATTCTCGATTTCCAATCGAATGAGCCCCTTTTGAAGCCTCTACTACAACCTCTTCCATATGAAGTGCCCTGCTTTAAAGGAAAAAATTAATATATGATACATTGTCCCAACATCGTTCTTAAATGCCCCTAGGGCATAACTTAAAACCTTTGCCCCGAGGGTTGTGGGGAGTGTCCTCCTCAAAAAGATTTTTCTATCTGAAAATCAACTACGTTGAACAAAATGGCAATCTCAAAATTTTGATTGGATGTGTTTGGGGTAATGATGGGCGTGGGGGGCTAGTTGCCCTCCAATCACTTTCGACTATTAAAAAGGACACTATCGCTTTGAATTTCCAATCGAAAGAACCTGTTTTGAAGCTTGTACGACAACGCCTTCTATAAAAACCTTATATGCCCCCAGGGCAAAACTTAAAACCCTTGCTCTGAGGGTCGTAGGGGAGTGTCATCCTCAAAAACATATTTTCTATATGGAAATCAACTACACTGAACAAAATAGCTATCTCGCAATTTCGATTGGATGTGTTTGGGGGAATGATGGGCGTGGAGGGGCTAGTTGCCTGCCAATCAGTTTTGACTATTAAAAAGGGCACTAGTCCTTTGAATCTCCAATTGGATGAGCTTGTTTTGAAGTTTCAACGACAAAGACTTCTATAAAAACCTAATATGCCCGCTGGCATAACTTAAAACCCTTGCCCTGAGGGTTGTGGGGGAGTATCCTCCTCAAAAAAACATTTTCTATCTGGAAAAAAACTACGCTGAACAAAATGGATATCTAAAAATTTTTATTCAATGTTTTTGGGGGAATGATGGGTGGGGGAGGGCTAGTTGCCCTCCTATAACTTTCGACTAATAGGCACCAGAACTCTCTATTTCCAATTGAATTAGCCCCTTTTGATGTCTCTATGACGACCCATTACATAGGAAGTACCCTGCTTTAAAGGAAAAACAATAATAAATGATACATTGTGCCAACATCATTCTTATATGCCCTCAGTGCATAACTTTAAACCCTTGCCCCGAGAGTTGTGGGGGAGTGTCCTTCTGTGGGGGAGTTTGACTATTAAAAAGGGCACTATCCCTTTGAATTTCCAATCGAAAGAACCTGTTTTGAAGCTTGTACGACAACGCCTTCTATAAAAACCTTATATGCCCCCAGGGCTTAACTTAAAACCCTTGCTCTGAGGCTTGTGGGGGAGTGTCCTCCTCAAAAACCTATTTTCTATATTTAAATCAACTACACTGAACAAAATGGCTATCTTGCAATTTTTATTGGATGTCTTTGGGGGAATGATGGGCGTTGAGGGGCTAGTTGCCCGCCAATCAGTTTCGACTATTGAAAAGGGCACTAGCCCTTTGAATTTCCAGTCAAATGGGCCTTTTTTTGAAGTTTCTACGACAACGCCGACTATAAAAACCTTATATGCCCCCAGGGCATAACTTAAAACCCTTGCCCTGAGGGTTGTGGGGGAGTGTCCTCCACAAAAAGATATTTTCTATCTAGAAATCAACTACGCTGAACAAAATGGCTGTTTCAAAATTTTTATTGGATGTATTTGGGGGAATTAAGGGCGTGGGGGGGGGCTAATTGCCCTCCAATCACTTTCGACTATTAAAACGGGCACTAGCCCTTTGAAATTCCAATCGAATGAGCCTTTTTTGAAGTTTCTATCACAACGCCTACTATAAAAACCTTAAATGCCCCACGGGCATAACTTAAAACCCTTGCCCCGTGGGTATTGGGGGAGTTTCCTCCTCATAAAGATATGTTCTATTTGGAAATCAACTACGCTGAACAAAATGGCTTGGAGAAATAATGGGCGTGGGGATAGGGGATAGTTGCCCTCCAATCACTTTCGACTATTAAAAAGGGCACTAGCCACTCCAATTTCCAATCGAATGAGCCCTTTCGAAGTTTCTACGACTACTCCTTCGATACGAAGTGCCCGGGTATGGAGAAAAAAAAACACATTGTACCCCAACCGTTCTTTACTTAGGCAGCGCTACTGCGCTGCCTATGATTATGTGTCATTTTCTTTTGTTTTCCTCACAGTTCATATAATTATCTGAACTATATAATTATAAAAACTGTGGTTTTCCTTTTTTTTTATACTCTTACTTGAAATAATGTTTTTTTTTAATTGTCGGCTTTCGTAATCTGCCAGAATCTCAGCGTCGAACAGAAGTTGTACTTTGCAATATTTTCACTATGAAGACAAATTTTACATGTAATATGGAAGTTTCTCGGTTCATACTGACATTAAGCAAGTAACTGAAATTTTGGAGAGTTGAGGACTGATCAAACAGTTCGTGGTAACGAACTGTAAGTAACGAGCGACCCGGCTCAATGGTAACCGAAAGTCTAAAAAACGGAATTTTGATACCAATAGATACATCAAAAGAATTAGATTTTAATTGTGATTTCAAATATATAAGTTTCATCAAGTTTAATCTTACCTAGCAAAAGTTACGCGCCTGAGAAAATTTGGCTGATTTTCGAAAAAAGAGGGAGAGACCCTCTAAAAGCTGTACAACCTTAATGAAAATCACACCATCATATTCAGCGTATCAGAAAACCCTACTGTAGGGGTTTCAATCTCCTATCTACAAAAATGTGGAATTTTGCATTTTTTGCCAGAAGAAAGATCACGGGTGCGTGTTTATTTGTTTTTTTTTCCCGCGGGGTGATCGTGTCGACCCAGTGGTCTTAGAATATTGTGGGAGGGCTCATTAGAATGAAAATTAAAAGTTCTAGTGCCCTTTTTAAGTGACCAAAAAAATGGAGGGCAACTAGGCCCCCTCCCACGGTCATTTTTTCCCAAAGTCACCTGATCAAAATTTTGAGATAGCCATTTTGTTCAGCATGTTCGAAAATATTATAAGAATGCCTTTTAGGACGACTTGTTCCCCCAAAGTTCCCGGGAGTAGGGCTGAAAGTTATGAACTTTACCCAATGTTAACATATAGTATTGGTTATTAGGAAGTATACACTACAGACGTTTTCAGGGGAGATACTTCCTGGTAGTGGGGAGGATCGGGGGTTATGTGGGAGGATCTTTCCATGAAGGAAGTTGTCATGGGGGAAGGGACATTGCTATGAAGGGGACGCCGGACTTCCCAGCATTATTTAAAGAAAGATCAGAAATTAAACATAAAAAAACAAGTTTTTCAACTGCAACAGCAGCAACATCAAAACTTTAAACAAACAGAAAATATTACATATATGATTGGGTTCACCCCCTAGTCAATACCTCACTCTTTAATCCAGAGATTTTTTAAGTACTTTAATGAGATCTATTTATTCTAATTAACGGCCTTTGTGATTAATCGGTCATTTTTAAAGAATTTGAACAAAATTCGAACTTTCGCTTAAAGAGCAAGGTATTGGCTAGGAGGAGAACCCCCTAATATACGTATGAAAAATATATGAATATAGAAGTTGGTTACGTAAGTTAATTCGTAAGTTACGTATATTTATTACTAATAAAAACGTTCGTAAATAAAATGAAACAAATTTCGTGAAAGCCATTTAACCAAATAAAAGTAAATTAATATGAGAATTTTGTTTTAATTATTCATGTACTGTGAACCAAGATCAAAACATGCATTTATTCAAAAACGTTCAAAAATTAAATAAAAAAAAACAAGTTTTTTAACTGAAAGTAAGGAGCGACATTAAAACTTAAAACGAACAGAAATTATTCCGTATATGAAAGGGGCTGTCCCCTCCTCAACGCCTTGCTCTTTACGCTACAGTTTTACTTTCTCACAACTCTATTTTTTTTAAACAATAAAAAACTTTAGAGGTAAATTCGCGTCACTTAGCGACAGAACGCCGTTTATCTCCATGTTGCAAAGCAGTCGAGTCGGGGCACGAATCGGAATCCCGCTCTGTCAGAACCAAAAGTAAATAAATTCGAAAGTCAAGAAAAGTCGGAATAAAGGAAAGTCGACCACATCTAATCAGGCTAGACCCCCCCACATTTCTTCATGCAAAATTTTTCTTCTGGCCGAATCGCCTATCTTTTCGTACAAAAGAAATGAGCCGGAAGAAAACAGACGCAAGGGTCTACCCTGATTTGAGACCAGCATTGCGCTTACGGCAGTTTGCTACTTCTTTTACGGTTATTTACTTCTGATCAGAACCTAGCTTCACTCTTGGTTCCCACAGATGCTATCTCACGGTTTTCGCATTTACTCACGGTTTCTCCTTAATGACAGAATATTCTACAATCTGTTGGTGAGCAAGACACGTTGAAATATTTAAGCGAATTTGAGGAACCATCGCATAAAAAAAAAATACAGGCCGTGCAATTTCGCGTTGCATATACGTGAACGACGTTCTATGTTATCGAAGAGCCATACCTGGGAGCGACGCGAAGCGTCGCGAGCGGAAAAAAATGTAGCACTTTTGGTAAGGCTTTTGGTAGCACTTTTGGCTTGCCATGAATTATTTTCTTGAGCTGGTGGCAACCCTGACTACAATTATTGCTACTACGCAAGCTAAGAGTTTTAAGGTGAAGCTTTCTATTAATATTTAGACGGATGTTAAACTAAGTCAAAAAGTTGTAGTGCTATTTTTGACTGTCAAAAGAGATTGGAGGGCAAGCAGCTATCCTCAGATGCCCGTTCATAGTCCAAACACATGCAGTCAAAATTTTTAGACAGTCATTTTGTTCAGTATAGTTGAACAGTCCAGTAACTATGTTTCTAGGGATATTGGGTATGTCAGCCCCCACAATTATGTAATTGATCCACTTATGCTTTAAAACTAAATATTGCTTTAAAACTAAATCAAAAGGCACTGTTTATATAGTTACGAATAAAACACCTCAGCAATGTATCGAGAACAATTGGGAGAATTAAGTCGAAACTTTTGGGGCTGCTACTACTAATACTTCTAATCTTATAATTTAGATAAATCAAAAGAGTGTAAGTGTATTCAATTTTTCCAAGAGCATAGAAAAAATTTTTCGGGAATAATAATATGTTTTATTTTTTTTAGGTCAACTTAAAGAGGCATAAACTAAATTAAACAATACGATTTGCGTCAGGATTCACATTGGTGAAAGAGTTTCTTCAAAACACAAATCAGCAAGCCATAAAGCCAAAGTGTGAAATAGCAAGCCAAAATATGGACTCTTATAAAAAAAAACCATAAAGATACGAAATTTTTTCTTTTTTTCTACGAAAAACGCTATGTCAATAAAAAACGAACATAAAAGTAGAGTGCTAAGTTATATTTTGCATGATGCCTTAGGAATTACCATGGTATTTGCATGATGCCCTAGGACCATACCATCTGCTTAATGCTCTACACCTTTTCAAAGAGAGTGAGTACCCCCTCACACCTATGTTATACTTCTATAGCGCTATGTTCCTTCCTATATTATTCTATGGGACCTCTACACGTGATTATACACGTTTTGAAACTACATGCTATTTGCTTGCCTTATGTTCCCTTGGTACCTTTCCAAACAAAGTTATAAAAAAAAAAAAAAAAAAAAAACATGTCCAGCAACTTCGTTCATCGTGATATTTTATAAGGTTTGAAACCTACGCCTGAGGCACTTCAGTTTCACGTGCACATTACAAAAAGCGAGCAAACCTATAAGGTGGTCAAACACGTTTTGAGAGTATAGTCGAGATTGTATAACACAACCAGACTGGTTTTTTAGACAACACCCATTTTTTAGGGCCAATCAGAGACAGCGGCGGTTACTCCATATACGATAACTTGATTGGTGATTGGATTCAAATAAAAGGAGTGATTTTCATTCGTCCTTGAGATTTTGTATATAACGCTCATGCGTTACGATTAAATTGTCATATTGTTTAAACACACCATGGATAGCACATTTGATATTATTGACTTTGAAGCTATGGATACATCGATCTATAATGTGAGTTCAGTTTACTAAATTTTCTTAATTTATTTCCAAATAAAATCTTTTTACATTGTCATCCCTCCAGTAAATTCAAATTCAGGGGCATAGCCCTCCCCCAAACAATACAAACTCTACAATATGATGATTATAGTCGCTAGAGAACGTAAAATACGCTCTTTTTTTCATTACGTCAACCCCATCTTCGCTCACCCCCTCTGTTTACGAGTTTAAGTCATTCATTACAAATAGTTCTTTTGTTCAAAATGTCCTTTTCCCATTATCAAAAATAGAGTGTGCTGTTTTCTTTTTCCGGTCTAAATAAAACCATCTGTGTCTATAATCCTGTTACAAAAGGGTGATTTTCATAAGACAAATTTCACACGCTTCTCTTATCGGCATAGATTAATGCCACATGCACTTGTGTGATTCAAGACATGTTGACAAAGAGTTTGTTTTTTTGGCCAAATTAAACGAGATATTCTATTTTCAATTGTATTTGATGAAAGCAAATGAATTTCATAGATGATTAGGAGGCTTTTATAAAAATATAAGGTAGGGACGGGGGGCAATGTATCAATTATAGCACCTTCGTTGTAAGGGGAAAAATAAACTATTTCTTCACATGAAAAGTAAGGGGGGGATTCTTTGTGCAGACACGTATACCCTTTGACTAGAAAACTAATGTGGTCATTCCGACACGCAACACTGAAGTTTAGTGTTTGGTTAGCTGTTAATTATAGCATATTTATGGCTGACTATTTTTATATCTATATTTTAAATTATTGTATTGAATTTGATGCCGCGGGGGGGGGACTAATTTTTTCTTCTGTAATAAGGGGAATCGTTTTTCCAAACTAAATTTTGTCTTCTTTTTAAGGACAATTTTGAAGAGTCCGTCCCTCCCCCTCAAAAGACAGCTAAGGCTAATGGCGCTACTCCAATGCAACAACTGGAGATAGCTGGCCCATCGAGAGCCACCCACATCTCTTCCAGACGAGCGCTGCCTGCCCAAGCCCCATCCGTACCAGCCCCTATGCAGCCAGGTAGGAAGCTGAAAAGAGAGTGGATGGTGGCTCACATGATGGTAAGCCCCGCTGCTCCAACCCCCCAAGCCAGTGACATCGCAGCCACCACCACATCTATGCAAGAAACGGATGTCACCGTACCATCTATCCCCCAAAATGCTTTGCCAGGACCATCCGGCACTCAACTACAGTTAGAATTTGGAAATGTAAGCATTTTTACCTTTACTTTCTACCTGGTTATAGAAATATCTACCTATTTCTGTCCAACTTTTTTTAGTCTTTTCTTTTCGCCATTTTTTCAACACTGTAAGAGTGTGTGTCAGAGATATTAAAATATTAATCCCCCGCCCCAACCATTGTTTTAAATTTCTCTGCTCGCCCACCCCCTCAGAGATATCTAAATGCTAGGAGGTGAAATTAAGTTTTGATGGGGGGGGGTTAAAAATGATACTTATTTAATACCCGGGTAAACATCTGGCTTAAAATGCTTCAGGAGAAATAAGGCTATTGCTTCTTTCTGAATTAACCACAGTTCCTTGACAAATATTTTTATAATGTACTTTACTTTATTGCTATTACAAATAGTAGATTTGTAAATGGGTAGATTTGTAGGAAAAAGGAATTTGCTTCTAGTCTGATCGCTATTTTTTATGGATGGCTAGATTTGTAGGAAAAAGAGTCAGTTTTTTTTAATGAGATATTAAGACAATTATTGAGTTGATTTTTTTTACTGTATTTTATTGCTATTAGTCAAAAGTTGCGATGTGTGTGCGCGTGTGTGTGTGAGCGTGTACGTGTGCATGTGTGTGTGTGTGAACGTGTGCGTGTGTGTGTGTGTGAGCGTGTACGTGAGCGTGCCTATGTGTGAACGTGTGCGTCTGTGATATTAACACAATTTGTAATTTATTATGCACTTGTTTTATAAATAATGCTATAAGCAAAAATTTGTATGCGTGTGTGCGTGTGCGTATGTGTATGTGCGCGTGTGTGTGTGTGAGCGTGTGCGTGTGTGTGTGTGAGCGAGTGTGTGCGCATGTGTGTGTGTGTGTGAGCGTGTACGTTTGTGCGTGTGTGTGTGTGCTATTAACAAAATTTGTAATTTATTATGCACTTGTTTTATAAATAATGCTATAAGCAAAAATTTGTAATTTGTTATGCATTTGTTTGATAAATACGAATCAAACTAAGAAAAAAATAAATAGTGTGCTATAATTGTGATAAAAATTTCCTCAAAGAAAAAAACTCAATCCATTCATTTTAGTTTCAGGGGGAAGCTACGAAAACAACTGCCTTCCCTGGCCCAGGACTTCAGAAAATCATGGGTAATTGTCCCCTCACGCCGGATGATGTTAGTGAAGGTACGTCATTTAGTATCCCCCTGGATTTTCAATTTACAACGGAAGAAATGGATAGCCTTATCGAAATTGTTGGATCTAATATTTCCGGGGACATTTTTGACGATGACTTTACTATTAGTGAATTGGGTCCTGTGCAAATAGGTGCAGAACATGAAAAAAGCGTCCCGTCCCTAGAAATACGTGAATTGAATTTGCTGAAATCTGCTCTAGGTCACTTGCAAACTCAGACGATAGATTTTAACCCCCCTGAGGACAACCTGGTTGACGGGAGTGTCATTTTAACATATCTTAGAAATGTTCTTCATACATACATCAACCGAATTTGAGCACTTATTTAGATTCAGATTAAGAATTGGGGGGGGGGGGTCCGGGGGGGATTAAAGCATCGGTAAAACAAAAAGTTTATTTACAAAAGAGGACATCTGGGGACATTTTTTATTTTCATTTTTCAACTGGCAATCACACTTTTTACCCTGGTCTAAATGAATTTGAGGGTAACTTTTTCAATTGGGTTAAAAAATTAATATTAACCTTGGACACATTTAACGAGAGGGCAAGCGGGTCCATAATTTTATATATTGAACACATGGATCTGAACCTTAGTATATTTAAAAAAAACTTTAGTTTAAGAGGAGGGTGGGGTAGTCGAAGAATAAAATGCCACCCAGATTTGTCGGCTACAGGGGGGGGGTTCAGGGTTTCGGATTTGACACAGGGCCGCAATGCTTTAAGTATGCATTTTTAGCAGAAGCCCATAAAACATTGAATTATAAGTCAACAATGAAAAATCTCGACAGAATTGCACGTAACGGTGGAGAAAATTTCCCTGAAGTAAATTTTGACTGTTTAGAGGGAAAGTATCCAGTGTCCTTAAAAGAAATAACTATATTTGAAAAAGCAAATGGAAATCTCGGGTTGGGGCTGGTTGTTCTCCAGCATGACACAGAATTAGTAAATGGGGGAAAGAAACCGAATAAAAAAGGGGTTTTATATTCAGTTAGGACACCGTTGGTAGATAATGTTAAAAATTCGGTTTGGATTATCTATGAGCCTCCCAAAGATGTAAATTCCTATGGTCATTTTTTCTCCGTTACGGCAATAAGTCGACTCTTATCTCTAGGCACGAAGAAAGGGGAACTTCGCTAATGCCCCATGTGCCTTTCCCCATTTAGATCTGAACGAACATTTTCGGATCACATGAGATATTGCAAAATTCATGGCAATCAAAGAATAGAAATGCCAGCAGAAGTCAAAGATACTTTACAATTTCAAAACTTCCAAAATTCCCTTTTACAGGTTGATAAAGTATCTTTGGACTGTGAATCAAGACTGGTGGAAGTATCGGACCCATCAAGGTCAAATATAGTCAAGGAACACAAACTAGTTGCGTGTTCCTATGCGCCTGCCCGTCGCGATTCCAATAATAAAGTGCAACTGGAAGAGTTTTTTTTACTATGGATGAGGAGGGTAGCATGGAGAAGTTATGGGTGTCTTTAATAAAAACAGCGAACGGTGCAATTTCACGTTTTCGTCACACCAACTACCCAATGTCATTATCAAATAAGGAGCAACGGGCAATAGAAAAGGGGACAATTTGTTGGGTTTGTAGGGGCGCTCTTGCCCCAAAAGACGCGGTCCAGGATCACAATCATCTTATTGACCCCAATTCAACGGGAAAAAGTAACTTTCGGGGATGGGCTCACAATTCATGTAATTTAAAAATTAAACAGCAACTCTTTCTTCCGGTTTTTATACACAGTTCTAACTACGATCTGAAGTATGTGCTACCAGCAATGGTACATCTTCAAAGAAATGGAACAGTGGATAATGCATGGGTGATAGATAGCTCTTCCTACAATTTCATTCCTAAATCATCGGAAAAGTTGCTTGTTTGGGAATTTGTGTGAAAATTTGCTGAAGCTGAAATTGAGTACACGAATAAAATTAACTTTTTAGATTCCTACAGTTTTTCACCCAATTTATTGAGCAAATTAATTCAAGTGCAGAAGAACGATGACGGCTGTAACGCTTTCCCCCTGCTCAAGCAACAATTTCCAAATGATTTATATGATTTGTTGACGGTAAAGGGCATATATCCTTATGATTATTACTGTTCCATGTCGAGATTCGCCAAGGAAACTATTCCCTCGATCGAATCGTTTTTCGACAGTCTACACGATCGTAGGTGCACCCCCGATGAATACAGTTTTGCTAAAAAAGGGTGTCCAGAGGGAGGGTGTAACAATGGGTTTGACTACTGCAAGCTGTATTTGTCGAGTGATGTGTTAACTTTTGTTAGGCATTATGTGTAAAAATACGGACAAAATATTTTGGGAATTTAATCTTGATTTTGGGTATTACCTCATCCTATAAATTAGCGGTGAAAAAATCGGGCTGATCACCGAGATCGATCAGCACCTGTTCATCGAGAGGTCAATGAGGGGTGGATATGTTTTTGACGGGGATCGTATCTTGGAAACTTATCGAACTGGAGAGCAAACGGGGACAAAATCAGATGCAGTTTTCCTTGATATGAATTCTCCCTACCCCTCGGCCATGTCCCATTATGCACTACCCTGCGATGACTATAAATGGCTCAATGACCCTCAAGCTCCCCATTTCCCCAACATTGACAGTGTTGAGGAGAATGGGCTGGTTGGATGGTTTTTTGAAATTGATGGGGAGATACCAGTTGAGCTTCACGATTCGGTAAAGGATTTTGTTTTTCCATACATCATTAGACCTGTGACTAGGGACTTTTTGAGCCCCCGCAATAGACGTTTGGTCGAGGTGGACGGATTGCATTGGTAACCTTCAAAATAAAACTTATTGCTGACATTCTGCCGAAGAAAAATATTGTTGTACATCATGTGGCTTTAAAATGGATGTGCAAAAACGGTTTCAACGTCACAAAGGTTCATAGAACCCTCCAGTTTAGTCAAAAACCCTATCTGAAAACGTTTGTTGACACTTTTGTCAAGAGCCGAAAAAGATATTTATAAGCTCATTTTAAATTCGGCTTTTGGTAAAATGTGCGAGAGTGTTCGCAATAGGAATCGTTGTGACGTCGTGACCGATCTCGAGCATTATACTCAAATTAGGGTCGATCCCAATTACACTTCCTTTACAATCATTGGTCTAGATTTGTTACTATTGGATAGGAAATACAGAAACATTGTCCATAATGAAAATATTTCAGCGGGCAGTGTGATCTTAGGGATCGCACTCTAAGAAGATCAAGTTAAGATTCCGCTACTATGTGGCTAAAATATATTGTCCAGAAAGGGGATAGATAGAGTTAAGTTACGAAGACACTGATTTTCTACTGCTAAAAGTAAAAACTTCAAACCTACTTGATGATTTGGCGCACGGTAGAATCATCAGCTCGTGGATGGACTACAACAATTGGAGTGGGGTTTACTCAGAGCTAGTGAAACGTCGGGCGCCAAATCAGCTTTTATTTTTTAAATCAGAAACGAGAAGCGACATGATTTCCCGTGGTATGTTTGTTAGTCCGAAGGTGTACTTTATACAGACACACAACGAGGAAATCAAAAAACGTTGCAAAGGAGTACCCACGCGCTATGTGGATAAGAATATCGACATGGACATCTATAGGAATTGTATCGTTCAAATTACAATTCCACGAGCAAAATTGCTGGCAATTCGTTCACTGAACTACAGGAACTTCACTGTAAATATAGAAAAAATTGCCATGAGCACCATTTCCGACAAGGTCTCTGCTTGTCAAGACGGTGTGACTACCCTCCCCCTTGGGGCACTATTTAACTTCCGACTGAGCCGAATGTGTTAGCCATAGGGAAAGTCTCGGTTTGAGTAAAGTACAATAAATTTCCCAAAACCTTGGGGGGGGGGGGGGCTCGCGGCCCAGGTGGGGGGGGGAGGCCTCGCGGCCCAGGGGGGGGGGCGGCCGGCAGCCAGAAGGGGGTTCGCCACCACTACCAAAGTTATCTTTTTTTTACTTAGAGCAGATTTTGTGCTTTTGTAAATATACACGTTGTATTCAAATTAAAAAAAGTGATATTATTCAAAGTGTATTTTTTTTCATTAAATTTTGTATTTTTTTATAAATAAAGTATATTTATTAAAGTGCTTTTTCTAGTGCATTTTTTTGAAATGCTTTTTTTATTATAAATAAATTTAAAAAAAATCTTAAGTATATTTTTTCTTGTGTAAAGTGCTGTTTTTTTAATACAAGAAATATGATTTTTTAGTGATTTTGTTTTTCTCATTATTCTTGAACGGAATAGGGAAATTATTTATTCATTAGACAACTATAGTCTACAGTTAGTTGTCTAGGTAAACTGTTGAAGGGAACATGTATCAATTTAAAACACCATTCAGATTGTTTCTGTGTGAGCAATCAATGTCGGGCAAATCGGAACTCTTAACTAAAATAATTTTAAATTACGATAAAATGTTTGTGGAAAAGTCGAAAAAAATATACTATTCTTTCATTTTTGGCAGGAGTCATACGATAAAATAAAAGCAATTGGCACGACGGGCTTGGTGCAGATACAATTCATACAGGGACTTGATGTTTTAAGCATTATTGAACGAAACTCTTGGCTGATTATTGACGATCTGGCTGAATTTATTGAACAATGGTCCCAGGAAATGCTGCAATTGTTCACCGTTCGCTCTCATCATAAACTGATTTCCATTACTCTGATTCTACACAACCTCTTTCATCAGAGCAAATGTATGCGAACACGTGCATTAAACGGCACCTACTGTATCATCTACAGAGTTGTTCGTGATTCTAGCTCGCTAATAACTCTCAATAAACAAATCCCCGGCTCCCCCAAACTTCTACTTTCAGGGTACAATCAGGCAACTAATAAATCCTACAGCTACGTCCTATTGGATCTTAATCAAAATACACCCGAGGATTTGCGTGTAGTCACAGATATTTTCGACAATGAAATTACAGTATATATCCCCGTGAACAGTAAAAAGACCTATTAGTTGCTATCATGACACTGAAGAAACTACATGAAAATACACATTTATTTTCAGTTTTAAGCACTTCAAAACCCTTGCTTAGCAAAGCCATACTCAAACATGGTGTTGACAATGATTTAATTAATCTAAGATCTCGACATTTTACAAAAATGACTAAGGGTAATGTTCAACTTATAGAGATAGTTAACCAACAGGCTAAGCAACATCGTTCCATTGTACATACATTGGCCTCTAAGAACAAAGGATAGAATTTGTAAAAAAAACGACTTCTTAAGGCGGGTGGTAGCTTTTTTACACTTTTACTGCCAATAATTGCAGGACTTGTAAACAGTTTTTCTCTAGAGAATGGCCAAACCCTATAAATTGATTCCAATAGAACTCTCTCTCTCACCCTTGGAACCCTTTGAGAACAATCTGAGTAAATTCATTGACAATGAGAACATTGAGGATGATAAAAAACTGCTTTTACTTCAAGATGCACTTCGCCGAGTGGACAAACATAAGCCCTATCGTGCGAAGGCCAGTGGTATTGATCACAAAAAAAAAAAATCATCTCCTCAGGATTCTGCTGCTGCTGCTGGAACACAATTAAAGAAGGAGGAATTGAATTCAATTGTATCAAAAACTGTTAATCTAATGCCCCACTCATGTCGTGAAAAAAGTAAACGACTCATAACTTATCCCATGTCATGTGTTATGAATCATTTTCTAGTTAACTACACTGGGAAGGGGATCATAATTAAGGGCAAAGAGGAGTAATCTACTTTATTTAATATATGACACTGTTACAAATTGCAAAGTAGTATTTCTATTTGACACTAATCTATACACCTTTCTAAATGCATTAAACTTCCCCAAAAGCCTTATTAGCAATAGGCAAATTCTAAAAAAATTAAATGAACATGGACCCTCAACACCATTAAAATATGAACATGAAGAAGAAGAAGAAGATTTTAAATCAATTTTGGAAAATACTAGCACACCTAGTGGAAACTTGACAATGGTGGGGAGCAGTACACCACTGATAGCTAGACAAAAGCGAAAACGCATCAAGTCACCATCACCCCCATCGCCAACCACCATTATACAAAAGGGTAGCGGTTGTTACACTACACGTTTACATTCAAAATGGTTGAAGTTATGAAACGTGTTTATGAAAATATTGGTGAATAGGGGAGTTTAAGTTCCTCCACCACTATTTTCAAAGTCACTGGTGTTCACGCTAAAAGTGTACAAGACTATTTACAAAATAAATTAAGTTAAACTCTGCATAGAAATCATAGACTTCGTGCTAATCATTATCGAAAAACTAAAGCCTTTTTCCCATTGCATGTAATGCAAGCAGATCTCCTAACTCTAGATGAAATTCAAAGACGTCACAATACACCGTACAAGTATATTCTACTTGCAGTGTTTTTAGTCGCTATGCATATGCCATTCCATTGCGCTCGAAGAGAGATGTTGAAGTTGCTCAGGCCATTGAAAGTATTCTCGAACAGGATTCTTATAAAAAAATTCAAACGGATCGCGGTAGTGAATTTGTTAATCCCCATGTTGCAAAAGTACTAGCGAAATATAATACAGTGCTCTATCATAGTCATAGTCCTATAAAGGCTGCATTGGCCGAATGATTGATAAGAACTATTCGACTTTTAATTTCAAAATACTGTACATTGAAAATACATCTGCTTTTATTCATGATTTAGATAAAATCATGTTGATTTATAATCAACGACCTCATCGATCATTGTCCAATTCAACTCCAACGGAAGTTCATCATTCTGATCATGATACAATTGACACCTTTCTTAAATAATATTCCAATGAAACGATTGTCAAGAAGAAAAAAATTCAATGTTGGTGATACTGTTCGAATTAATAGAACAACTAATGTTTTTGAAAAGGGTAATTACTTGTAATCCACAGAACTTTTTAAAGTGGCAAAAATCCTAGACACTAAACCCATAATTTATCGTTTGCACAATACCAAAGATAAAAAGATTCTCGGCGGCCTTTATGACTATAAACAACAAAAAATTGTAAATAATAGTGAAATCTATCAAATTGAAAAGATATTAAAGACTCGTACTCACAGGGGTAGGAAACAGTTACTTGTTCGGTTGCTAGGATACAACTTTGATTTTGATTCTTGGATCGGTGTTTAAGATATTGACAATGCCCAATGATTTCTAAGTAACATTCATATCCTACGTCGCTGACCGATTCTGCACCTGTATTATTAAAAAAAGTTATTTTTGAGCGAAACTCTCCCCCGTACCTAAACTTGGTGACAGAAAGCAGTAACTGGCTTCGGTTGATTGCACTTTGAAAGATACTTACAGCATTCTGAGAAAGGATCTCGTACTTGGTACAAAAGTTATACCATTCGATTGGTCACTCTTTGTCGACTATGAATGGGTTGAAGCACTTAAATCTAGCGAACATCCACATGTCAAATTAAAATATATTGAATATGATGATATGAGCGATTTGTGTCGGACGATCAATAGAAAAATCTCATATCGTAGGAATGGCACATTCCATTTTGATTATTCATTGGAATAAAATAGGATTTACATTACTTCATCTGTTGACACTGAAATAATTATTCTCAGTGATAATCTGAGAGACGTTCTTGGCTTTAAACAGAATATGATCAATGGGAAAAACGCTGGCACTGTTTACGGGATGGATCAAATTATTTTTGCTGATTATCCACCTGGTTTTGCCTCGGACTCTTGCATATTTCTCTATGCATATTTTGTGGAAACATCGAGAGTTGGTAATTAAAATTTCCCCCTCCTAAGTGTTCTTGAACGAAAAACAACCCATGAACTTGTTCATCACTATAATATAAAGCATCTTCAGTATGTTCCTGTAAACACTTCGTATTTGGAACTCTTTCAGTTAACACTAAGAAGTGAATTGGGTGATCCTCTAGAAATAAAAAAAGGTTTAACAGTCATTACATGTCATTTTCTACCTGTTGTCGGTAACGCAACCTAAATTTAAAAATAGGAGAGTTCCATTTGTCTGTCCCAATATCGATTGCTATGTTGGTGCTCTGAGTCCACATCAAATAGGCAATGGACTGGACTAATACAAGGGGCGTACCACAAGGTCTGGCTATGGTCTTTGTAGCTTGTTTGCTAGGCTATTTCGTTCTGCACTGCCCCTTGCCAGAAAATATCTTTTACCTGCTGCATCAAATTTTGCTGCCTCATCACTACAGGACTGGGGGTCGGGTAAGGATTTCAAGAACAGTGTTAAGGAAAATATTAGATCTTCAGCAAGAGCCGTTGGTGAGCAATTAAAATCTCGGCAAAATGGGGAGGGATCGAAAAGGATGCGTGCGTGTCATTCACTCATCAGTCTCTACCCAGGCGGAAGCGAAGGACATCAATAAGGACTTCGAGAAATAAAACAACGAAGACCAACAAGAAGAAGAAAAAGAAAAAAGACTGTTAGATCAAAGAAGGATTTCTTCTCTTAAGATGACTTATTTCCCCCACAAGAAATCACATCCATCAATCAGTTCCTCGTTGAATCTGTTCAATGCTGAAAACGTTGATGTCAGGGTCAAGTATAGCTACTATTAACAACTTCACCCCTAAAAACCCCTCTTGGAAAATAAACACTTTCAAATATTTCAAATGAAGACTATTTCATTAATTTTTCATCAACATTTATTGATTTAAATTTCGCGGTGAAGAAAAAGTCAGATAACAATACTCCAACTGCTGCCGATGGTCTCTCCTACGAAAACTGTATTCTACACAACCGGTTCAAAAAAATTAATGTATTTATTAATAGGACATTGGTGAGCACTAGCAATAATTTATCCAACTATGCAAGCTACATACAATTTATGATGATGACACCAAAGGCATACAAGAAGTTGAGAGGACAATCATTGGGCTATGAATATCGATCAGGTGTTGATACTGACGGTGAGTTGACTACTGCAGTGACCCAGAACTATCATCTGGTTGGAAAATTAAATCATGAGATATTCAATATATCCCAATGGTTACCCCCCAATGTCAGGATTGACATAAAGTTGCAACTAGCCCCGTCGAATTTCATTTTGAGAAAAACACTTCCTGCAGCACCCAATGCAAATGTCATTATCACATCGGCAATTCTCCACGTCCAAAAATAACAGGTTATGAGCTCTGTTGCATTGGCAGTGGAAAAGCTAAGAGCCAATGATAACAACATTAAACTTCTTGTCCCTCATACGATCACCAATCAACGTCACATTGCCACCGGCTCTCGTAGCTATAGCGAATCATCATTTATCAAAGGAGATATCCCATTAAAATTGGCTTTGGCCTTTGTGAAGAGTGGCAGTGCTGTTTGATCCTGGACTGAATCCCCCCATTATTTTAATTTTCTCGGTCTATCAAGCCATGTGTGCAAAGTGAATTGTATTCCACTGTACACTATCATTTGACAAAAAATCCTATAGAACTCTGTACGAGTTGACCATGCAATCCCTAGATCATGACTCTCAACTATTCGAAAATGGAATAACCAATTCAATGTTTTCAAAAATCATGGTGTAATTGTTTTGGACTTGTCGGGGACCCAGGATATGAGCATAGTACAAACAGGGAATGTACGTTTAGAATGCAAATTTGCCGATGCTTTGACTGAGCGTATCACACTATTATCATTGAGTCAATTTGAAACCTATTGGGAAATCACAACCGACGGCAGTGTTCTACTAGACCTAGCACCATGAACACAAACCAAATAATCAACGTATTTAATATGGTTCCATACATGTCCCAGTACAAGTCCTATTGCATACCATCGGACTTCATTGAAAAAATTCTAAGTGTTAACAACACCCTAATCATTGTTAATAGCAGTACATCGACTTTGAAGACAGGTCATTGGCTATGCATCTTTCAAACAGCGAAGAATATTGAATTTTTTTTTATCCTCTTGGCTTATCGTATAAATCCTACACTCCATACATCAGCAACTTTATTGAAAGCAGTGGGAAAACTATTATTCAAAATCAACGAAGAGTACAGGATTTAACTACTAAGACATGTGGCTTTCATACACTACTCTTTTTCGTGTTCGGATGTCGTGGCTATACCTACAAGCAGTTTCTCGACATCTACGTTGACTTACCTCGATTGAACGACTTTCTAGTGGAAAATATACTTACAAGCGTGTTTAATATTGATTTTAGATCCCTACGAATAAAATGTTCTAAAAATGTATGTGAAATTGTTTATTAATAAATGAAAAATGTATGTACATTATAAAAACGACTTTTCTACTCTTTAGATTTCATCTTCTACTAGGTATAGGTATTTGTCGATAACAACTAATGCAGGTAGATTATCTGAATTCACAGTATACTGATCCTGATGTGCTGCAATGTCAGGGTCGCATTTTCTACAGTAGAGTGTAACTTCACTCTTGTCATATCTCTTTGTATAGTCAATGATACTATTCTCGTTCATTCTGTAGAATTCACATGTTTCAATTTGCTTATTTGAAGCAATGTCACAAATAGTGTCCTCAAGTGGCGAATCACATTCCGTCACAGCCAAATAAAAATCAGTGGGCTTATAATCATAACACCCATTGTCTTCACAACGATGACGTAGAAACCAAATTCTTTTGTTGTTCCAACAGTTGAATCGCTGACCCGATGCCTCCTCCCAGAACAATCTAAAACCACGACGATACCAATCTCTTAGCAATAAACTAAAATCAAGCTTAGGATTCTTTTCAATCATACCGGGATATGTATTCTCCCATTGATTACATTTATCATAGTGGCAATTGGAGTATAGGTGCCCTCTAGGATGAGAGTCAAATATATATATATATATATATATATATATATATATATATATATATATATATATATATATATATATATATATATATATATATATATATATATATATATATATATATATATATATATATATATATATATATATATATATATATATATATATATATATATATATATATGCAAGGCAGTCTTCTATTTGCACCCAGTGTCTTATACCGATCCTGGCAGTCTTCTATTTGCAATAATGTAATCAATAAGTTTGGTGGTCTTACCATCACGTGTGTACCGTGTTAACTTACGTTCCATTTCGTTACCAAACACTTTATTGTTTATAACTAATATATTTACTAACAAAACTCAAAGTTTTGTAACCGTTACTATGTTCCTTTACTGCACCGAATTTATCTTGGTTAGGATCATATCTATCCCCATTTCTACCAGACTGAGAATCAAAGTCTCCTAACAAAGATTTTGTATTTCCACCTGGGATCTTCTCTATTCGTTCCAGTAACTGTGTGTAAATTCCATTTGAATCTCTACTATCTCCATCAGTCGATTTTTGGAGGTTTTGAGAGTTCAGGTTGCAAGAATAGGCTTGAAAATCAATGTTAAGAAGACCAAGTCGCTTTGACTAGGAATAATGAATTTGAAGAAGTGATCTTGGGTAACGGGAAGATCGATCAAGTGGAAACTTCCACTTACCTGGGTAGTAATATAATTGAAGAAGCTGGATGCACTGAAGATGTAAAAAGTAGAATAGCCAAGGCTCAGGGTGCATTTCCACTGTCGGAAAAAATTTGGAAGAATAGCAAGATAAGTCTTCGGACCAAGATTATAAAATCTACGTTAATGACAATAGTCAAGTACGGTCCTAAAAAGCTGATACTTCAGAAGATTGGTTAAACCTTTTCCAGAGGAATTTTAGACGGATTACAAAAAAAAAACGCTTTTTAGGGATATTATGAAAGAAAGGATGAGCTGATTATGGATGGAGGAAATATACGTATATATATACGTATATATATACGTATATATATATATATATATATATATATATATATATATATATATATATATATATATATATATATATATATATATATATATATATATATATATATATATATATATATATATATATATATATATATATATATATATATATATATATATATATATATATATATATATATATATATATATATATATATATATATATATATATATATATATATATATATATATATATATATATATATATATGTTACTGTGAATGTCCAAAATTGGTGAATGTCCGAAATAACTTTTTTTCTCCTTGGATTTAGTCAGCATTGCCACTCCAATTATATATATATATATATATATATATATATATATATATATATATATATATATATATATATATATATATATATATATATATATATATATATATATATATATATATATATATATATATATATATATATATATATATTTATATATATATGCAAGGTTTAATTGTGACAGGTCCGGTTAGACTTTTAACGTATTTCTGAGATTTATAACCTAGTCTAACGTAACTTTATCTAACGCAACCTAACTTTAACCATACCATCAAAGCTTGCAAAAAGCTGAAGAAGCTGATTCGCAAAGCTAACTGAGTCGAAGCAGAGAAAAAGGAATTTCGGACATTCACTGGTGAATGTCGACATAACAGATTTTGGACATTCACATTTAACATTTATATATCTGCGAAAATTTGTGTTTGTGTATGTTTTTTTTTTTGCAGTTACACAATCAGAAATGTTATAATCATCAACCAAGGACTGAAATACGACTACGACGGAAAACCTGCCCTGCAGCACCCTCTGCGGTGTCTTCTTTCCATAAAGAGAAGGAACATTGCCTTATGCAGCTTGTACACTGCATTACAGCTAATCCGAAATATCGAAAAGCAAGAAAAAGACAGGCAATAATTGCAGGAAGTGTCAACAGTGTCTCCAAAATTGACAAATTCTCTCGTATTCTCTTTCCTTTAACCTTTTCCTTATTTAATGTATTTTATTGGCTTTTTTACAGAGAAGGTCATGAGTTTACATGGAAACCTGTCCCTTATTATTGAGCAATAAAACATTCATTTTCTTATAATTATTTTTTCTTCCAGATAACGGTTATATTTCTTCTAGACAGGGCCGTATCCAGGAATTTCATTCGAAGGGGAAGGAGGTACAAAAGGGTTTTTCGGGGAAGGGGGTACAAAAAATCTTTAAAAAACGCGTCAAAAAAAAATTATATTGATTTTTGGAACTTTTTCACGAATCGGACAAACCTTTCGAGGGGAGAGGGTGTTTCAAGCCCCCTTACCCTCCTGGATACGGCCTTGTTTCTAGATAACCTTTCCATCTAGATAGCTATCAAACAGTTCGTGGTAACGAACTGTAAGTAAGGAGCGACCCGGCTCAATGGTAACCGAAACTCTAGAAAACGGGTTTTTGATACCAATAGATATATCAAAAGAATCAGATTTCAATGCTGATTTCAAATATATAATTTATATCAAGTTTAATGCTAACCATCAAAAGTTACGCGCCTGAGAAAATTTGGCTGATTTTCAAAAAAAGGGGGAAAGACCCCCTAAAAGTTATAGAACCTTAATGAAAATAACACCATCATATTCAGCATATCAGAGAACCCTACTGTAGAGGTTTCAAGCTCCTATCTACAAAAATGTGGAATTTTGCATTTTTTGCCAGAAGAAAGATCACAGATGCGTGTTTATTTGTTTTTTTGTTGTTTTTTTTTTCCAGGGGTAATCGTATCGACCCAATGGTCCTATAATATCGTTGGAGGGCTCATTGGAACGAAAATTAAAATTTCTAGTGCCCTTTAAATGACCAAAAAAATGGAGGGCAACTACGCCCCCTCCCAGGCTTATTTTTTTCCCAAAGTCATCCAATCAAAATTTTGAGATAGCCATTTTGTTCAGCATGGTCGAAAATATGATAAATATATCTTTTAGGATGACTTAATCCCCCGAAGTTCCCAGAGGGAGGGCTAAAAGTTATGAACTTTACCCAATGTTAACATATAGTATTGGTTATTGGGAAGTATACAGAAGTTTTCAGGAGTTTTTTTCTGGTAGTGGGAGGGAAGGGTGGATCGGGGGTTATATTGGAGGATCTGTTCATAAAGGAAGTTTTCATGGGGGAAGGGAAATTGCCATGAAGGGGGCGCCAGACTTGCCAGCATTATTTATTGGTTATTGGGAAGTATACAACCATTTTCAGGAAGGATTTTTTCAAGAGGGGGGGCTAGAGGAGTGGGTTACTCTGAAGAATATTTCCGTGGAGGATGTTTCTTTGGGGTAAGGGACATTTCTATGAAGGGGGCTCCGGATTTCCAAGCATTATTTAAAAAACGATCAGAAATTAAATAAAAAAAATCATGTTTTTTCAACTGAAATGTAAGAATTAATATTAGAACTTTAAACGAACAGAAATTATAACGTATGTGAGGGGGTTCTCCCCCAAGTCAAAACCTCGCTCTTTACGCTACAGTTTTTTTTTATTTATTTAAAAAGAGCTATATATTCTAATTAAAAGGCCTTTGTGATTCAGTGGTTTGTGAATCAAAACTTTTTTTTAACTTTTAACGTAAAGAGCGTGGTATTGACTAAGGGAGAACCCCTCATATACGTAATAACATATACGTAACAAAAAAAAACAATAAAAAAACAAGCGATACGGCTCAATAGTAATCGAAACTTTTAAAAACGGAATTTTGATGTCAATAAATGTATCAAAAGAATGTGTTTATAATGCTGATTCTAAATATATAAATTTTATTAAGTATAGTATTACTCATCAAAGGCTACGAACCTGAGAAAATTTACTCGATTTTTTAAAGAGGGGAGAAATATCCCCTACAAGTGAAATAATTTTAATGAAAATCACACCGTCAGATTCAGCGTATCAGAAAAACCTATTACATAGGTTTCAAGCTCATATATGCAAAAATCTGCAACTTTGTATTTTTTGCCAGAAGAAAAATATACGAATATATAAGTTAGTTACGTAAGTTAATTTGTAAAGACATCCATTTAGAAAAAGAAAAGTAAGATTTTTATGCAAATAAAAGCTGCATTAACTAAAAAACGATCAGAAATTAAATAAAAAAAACAAGTTTTTTAAACTGAAAGTAAGGAGCGACATTAAAACTTAAAACGAACAGAAATTATTCCGTATATGAAAGGGGCTGTCCCCTCCTCAACGCCTCGCTCTTTACGCTAAAGTTTGACTCTGTCTCACAACTTTATTTTTTAAAACAATAAAAAACTTTAGCGTAAAGAGCGAGGCGTTGAGGAGGGGACAGCCCCTTTCATATACGGAATAATTTCTGTTCGTTTTAAGTTTTAATGTCGCTCCTTACTTTCAGTTTAAAAAACTTGTTTTTTTTATTTAATTTCCTTCTAGATTAACGTTTCCTTGTATATAACTAGATAACGGTCTAAAATCATTTAACCTCTATGCATAAGCTAAAGCCTCACAGCTTACCGTAGTTAGAGCGAAAAATTTAAGAAGCAGCAAGTGAAAATTTTAGAGCCCATTTTGACCAAGAAGATAAGAACAAGTAGCAAGAAAAGTCAAAAAATTACAGTTCCTGATTATGGACAACGTTCTTTAGCTGGTTTTAGAATGGGCGTTCAATTTGCTCATATTAAACTTATTTAGTGTTTGAAGGGGGGATTTTTTTTTACCTGCTTAGGCATCAATAATTTTTTCTTACGGAACATCCTTAACAACATTAAAAAGGCTTTTTTCTTATTGAATTAGCCCAATATCAATATTTCCGTTAATTTTACTGCGAATTTTCTCATCTAGCAAAGCAGAGTTTACCATCCTATTACCGTTGATTTGCTCACCCCTCAAATTCTTGAGTAAGTAACTGTAGTGTAGAAGAGTACTGACAAGAAAAAATCTTTTATTCTTTTTGCTGGATTTTGTTTTCCACCGAAATAATGCCCGGAGCATATTATAGTCACACTTGTCGATAAAACCCAAATTACGCCCGACCACAGCGCCAATGTACGCGGCTCATAATACCTCGAGTCGAATACGGTTCAGCTCTCGTGCATCGGATTTCGTGATTGACCAGTCTTAGTCAAGAGCTAAGTTATAATTTGGTACGGTGGAGGTGGTAAGAAAGTCCGATCGGTAAAAACCGTCAAGTGCGTTCCAGACGTTAGTAAAGAATATCTCAGAACAAATTTATGATGGTACAAGCTTTTCAAACCGATTTTCTGGCATCTTAATTTTCCTGTTCTGTAATACAGTTGTGACGTTAAAATTAGGAAAACAATAAAACCTGTTTTCTTTTATTGACGGACATGACTTTAGTTTAGCTCGGGCATAAAGTTCTTTGGACAGATGTTTTTGTAGCTTTCACGCATAGTGATCCTCTACCATATTGGAATAGGGACTTGGCGGCATATAACTTTTGCCAATAGTAATTTTTCTCCTTTTGGATATTAAATGAAAGACAGTTCTTTGGAAAGCTGGGCTTTCCAAAGAAAACCAAATTCTGGCAATATCACTCCCGAGGGGGAATTTTCACTACCTTCCGATTATGAATTAGGTAAGAGTTTTGTCTTAAACAGAACCTTGTTGCCCTTTTTTTTCCTTTGAGCCCCTCCTTATTATATTTCCTATTTTTGATTTTTGAGTGCTTAGAACTTTTGGTACGGTACGTAAGTGTGTTCATCAGAACCGATTTTATTTTTTCGTGATTATATATATATATATATATATATATATATATATATATATATATATATATATATATATATATATATATATATATATATATATATATATATATATATATATATATATATATATATATATATATATATATATATATATATATATATATATATATATATATATATATATATATATATATATATATATATATATATATATATATGTATATATATATATATATATATATAGCATTTTATTGATTTTAACTATCCTAACATACCCTGTAAGAGACTTTCAAGCTATTTCCCTAATGCCCGTGGTGGAGGGTGTACTTTCCCTACCAGTCAAACCACTGCATATTCAGTAGAATGTTTAGCCCGAAAAACCAACTGGAAATCATGGAAGAAATCGCTTTTCGATCGTTTTCGGTCTTTTCGACCGCCAAGAACGAGATAGGTGTCCACTAGAAGGTGAAACCCATCAAATTCAAAAGATAGATTATTAAACTTTGTTAACTGGGAGCAAATATACGGTAAAACAGGGTTTAGGATTCGGAATCAGTAACAGGCTGTAGTACAATGGAATTCAAGTAAGTAGGTTCTAGGTAAGATTTGTAATCAGAATTAGACACGGCGACATTCACAGAAAGCGCTGTATTTTTCCCAATTTACAAAACAAGATGCCGAATTTTTCTTAACCTCTTCTGCTCCTGTCGCAATCTCACTATCAATAATCGAAATGAAAGAAAGCAATTTAGACCGTGGGTCCGGTTTAAGTACTGAACTACTTTGGTTTAAGTACCCAATTGTGCAAATAAAATGCACATTCAATGCATTGCTTCTTATTTTGTTGGTTGTATTAGTCAAGAATTAAAGCAATTGGTGCAATCTACCAATCAAATTTTTCGATATTAGAAGTTGTTGGTGAATTACGATTGTGAATTACGCAGTGAATTACGGTTACCTTTTTTACAAGTAACAGTCGCTGAGCTTCTTAAAACTTTATCAGCCCACATTGATAGGTGAAGTCAAGCCAATACTTTAGTTTTTCATTATTTAAACCAGCTGAAATTTTGAGGACCCTCGTTTACGAATTGGGAACCTCTCTTATTTTTAACAGCAGCATAGACCCCGTTGTGTCTCCCATGGACTCCTGGGGTTCCATCAAGACCAATTTGGGAATCACTGTTCTAGGTACTAGCTATTTTTCCGTAGGTTGCATTGGTATGAGAACTTTTAAACCGTTGAAAAAAAAATTGATCAATATTGGAAATCTATTTGATTTTCTGTTGGTGTTAAATCTTAAAGCGTTTAGAAGAAGTAAGCCCTTTCTTATTTAAGATAACTTATATTCGTTTTCAGTTAGCTTGTCTATTATCAATAATTTCTGTATACCCTAGATTCGTATTCTTCAATGAATTAATACCTACTTGCTGCAGTTTTAATATTTAATCTCTTTATTTTGAGTTGAAGACCTCTTTCCAATTTATAACCATTAGCCAAAACACATCTTAAAATGAAATTCAATCAGAATGGAACATATTATCAAAACCACTCAGCCGAAAAAGTTGTGCTAGGGATAAATGATTCTATCATAAAGGTAATTTGAAAGAAGAATGAAGGTCAAAAAAGAAAGAAGATTTTGTGCTTTCTTTCCTTGATCATTGCGGCTCGGCTTTGTAAGATTCCATCGTTTTTGCGTTGCTAAATAGAATGGAACGTTTTTCTGATATTAAAGGGTGGCGTTAAGAACAATGCGAAAAGTGTGCAATATCAAACAGAATCTGCTGAAGCATATGCGTTTCAGATAGCTAAAACTTCAAAATTCTAGATCTGTAAAATTTAAAAGATCAGATAGCTAAAAAAAAAATTTGCTGGAATTATGATTTAAATTTCCAGACTAAAATAAAAAAAAATTAAAATTTCCAAAGTAGATCCATTTAGAGTAGAATTAAACCTGAGATGAGAAGACATAAGAAGCCAATAGTAGATTCCACGCAAAATTTCTCTAGATGTCTAACTCGTCTCAGATCAAAATAAAAAAAATGTTATCAAACCAATGATAAAAAAAATTCAAACAAAAGAATTTTGCTCTCAAAATAAGAAGCATGCTTGAACAACTGGCAGATGCGGGAGTATGCATGACTCTCTTATTGGACACATACGCCCGAAACACGCCCGAAAAAAAGGAATTGACAAGGAATTTATTAATCTCTTATCGCCATTTTGTTTAAATTTAACGGAAAGTAACGTTCAAGTATCAGATGGTATTAGACAACAGACGAGGCAACATTGGTCACTTGTAAGTGCTCTAGTTTGCATAAAGAAAGCACATTGTAAAAGAAAACGTCTTGTTCAAGCGGGTGGTAATTTCTTATCATTGTTACAACAGATAATCGCCGGACTTATAAACGCTATTCTCTAGAAATGGCTAAACCTTATTAATTGACTCCATGTTAACTTGCTCTTTCACCAAAAGAGCACTTTGAAGATAATCTTGATATATTTATTAACAATGGAAGAATTGCTGATGATGAAAGATTAATTTTGCTTCAAAATGCCCTTCGACATGTCAACAAACATAAACCTTATCATTAAAAACTGCTCAAAGTAAATGCCATTGATCAACCTTCTGAAAATAGTGAAACTTTGAACTTTGAAACACTGAAAAAATAAGATTTATTAACAAAAGCTGTACATTTATTACCTCCATCCTATCGTGAACAAGGTAAAAGAATCTTTACTTATTTCGCTGAAAATGAACAAATTGACGGCAAAAAGAAGTTATAATCCAGGGCAAGGGTTACAATTAAATTCATCTTTTATCTGATCTTATTGCAAATCGTAAAAGACTTGAATCCGTTGATAGTCATTTATACTATTTTTTAAAGTCGTGAAATTTTCCTAAAAGTCTTATTAGCAATAACAAAACCCTAAAGAAGTTAAAACAACATAGTCCATCAACAACATTAAAGCTTGAAGATGATGATTCTAAATCTTTCTTGGAAAATACTAGTACACCTAGTAGAAACATTGATTTTATGACAACGGTAGCTAGACAAAAGAGAAGACGTATTGTCTCACCTGATAGTACACAAAAGAGTAGCGGACGCTTCACACCTCGTTTACGTTCCAAATGGATTAATTTTGAAAGGTTTTTATGAAAATATTGGTGAACCAGGAAGTTTAAATTCTCCCACTACACTTGCACAGGCTACCGGGATTAAAAAGAAGCTAGCAAAAGAGTGTTTACAAAAGGAACCCAGTTATACACTTCATCGAAATCAAACAACTACAGGTCGTGACTATCGAAAAACTAAAGCCTTTTACCCTCTTCATATATTACAAGCAGATCTTTTGACTCTAGACGCGATTCAAAAACGTCTTAATAAACCCTACAAGTATATTTAACTTTCAATAAGTGTTTATAGTCGCTATGCACATGCAGTTCCATTGCAGTTAAAGAGAGGCAATCAAGGTGCTAAATCCCTTGAATCCATGTTTGAACAAGACTCGCATAAAAAAATTAAACACACCGTGGAAGTGAATTTGTTAATCCACATGTAGAAAGGGTTTTATAGAAATATGATACAATACTCTATCATAGTTAAAGTCGCATAAAGGCGGCATTGGCTGAACGTTTGATATCAGCAATTCGAATTTTAATTTCAAAATATTGTATATTGAAAATTAAATCTGCATTTATTCAAGATTTAGATAAAATCTTGTTGACTTATAATCAACGTCCTCATCGATCCTTGTTCAATGCTAGTCTTTTTGAAGTTCGTCATAGTGGCAATAAACATTCCCTTAAACAATATGCTAATGAAAAGGCGGGGAAGAAAACATTTATTGTTGGTGATACTGTTAGAATCAATCGTTCAAGAAATATTCTTGAAAGGGCAAATTACTTATGGAGCACTGAGCTTTTTAAAGTATCAAAAGTCTTGGACACTAAAACTATAACGTATCGTCTTCGTGATATGAAACATGAAGAGATTCTTGGCAGTTTTTATGATTATGAATTTCAAAAAGTGGAAATAGTGGAATCTATCAAATTGAAAAGGTATTAAAGACTCGTACTCGTAAGGGGAAGCGACAGTTGCTTGTTCGCTGGCTAGGATACAACTCTAATTTTGATTCGTGGATACCCGCTGAAGACGTTCATGATGTTGAAGGTTCTTATGCAACATTCGTTTCCAATGTTTCCGATCCTCTTTATGACGATTTGAATAAAACGAGCGATTTTTGGACAAAACTATCCCCTGCGATTAAATTTGAGGGAAGGTATGAAGTTGCTCTTCTATATTTTATTCTTAAAATACATATGATATCCTAAGAAAGGATCGTACATATGACAAAAAAAATAGACAACATGATTGGCCAATAGTTAACGATCAAAATATTGAAAAGATCAATTCATATGAATACCCCTTTGCCACATTATCATACAAGGAGTTTGGGGTATGAATGATTTGTGTCGTGCTATCAACGAAAAATTTTATATCGTAAAAATGGTGCCTTTCAATTCAATTATTCAAAGAAAGAGGGTAAAATCTACATTAGTTCACCCATTGACAATAAAAAGGTTATTCTCAACGATAATCTAAGAGAAGTTCTTGGTTTTAAACATAATATAATCCATGGTAAAAGTGCAGGAAGCTAGAGTGGCATTAATCGTGTCTTTTCGCGAAGTATCCACCCGCCTTTTGCTCGGACAGTTGTGTATTTCTTTTTGCATCCTTGTTGAGAGATAAAGAGTTGGTAATACCAATTTTCCCCTCCTACGTGTTCTTGAACGAATAAAATCTAATCACCACATTCATCACTACAATATAAAGCTCTTTCAATACATCCCAGTCAACACCTCGTATTTGGAGCTCTGCCACTTAACGTTAAGAAGTAAATTGGGTGATCCTCTAGCAATAATAAAAGGCTTGGCTGTAATTCCATGTCATTTATGACCCATTCAGTGAAATGGCTAATAGAACTAAGTTTGTCATGTCCTGATATTGATTGCTATGTTGCAACTCTTGGACCGCGGAAATTGGGACATGGAATGAACTATTACAGGGGTCGTTCGCAATGTCCGGGTACGCTCTCAGCAGTTGGGTTGCTAAACTTTTTCGCTCTGCACTACCCTTGGCCAAAAAAATATATCGCACCGGTTGCAGCGGATTTTGCGTCCTCTACATTACATGATCGGGGCTCTGGGAAAGATATTCAAGAGAGTGCTTTGCAAATTCTCTAATAGAGTGCACAATCCCGTGGTGAGAGATTAAAAAAACGGGGAAAAGGGTTAAAGGGGTGTGAAAGAGCTCATAACTCATCAGTCTCAACTCAGCTCGGAAGCGTAAAGCATCAATGAAGAAGAAAATAAAAAGATCCAAAAAGGATTTTTTTTTCCGAGAAAATAGCATATCTACCACATTAAGATTCTCACCCTTTAGTCCCCTAATCTCTAAATCTTTTCAATTTACAATATGTAGATGTCAGTGTAAAACATGGATACTATAAACAATTTTATCCGCAACAACCGCTCTCTGAAAATGTCCATTTTCAAATTTATTCCAAAGAAGACTACTTTATAGATTTGACTTCAACATTTATTGATTTAAGGTCATTGTTAAGAAATCTAACAGTGAAAAACCAGGCGCAGCCGAGGGGTTATCCTACGAAAATTGTGTACTACACAATTTATTTCGACAAATAAGTGTCTACATAAATGGAACATCGGTAAGCACGAGCAACAATCTTTCAAATTATGCAAGCTCTACACAATTCATGTTGATGACTCCAATGTCTTATAAGCTCTTGAGGGCATAAGCACTGGGTTATGAATATAAAACAAATACTGGCATCACTAATATTCTTAGACATGCTAAAACTAAAGATTTACATTTTGTTGGGAAACAAAATCATGAGATATTTAATACACCTCAATAGCTGCCTCCCAATGTAAAGATTGATATAAAGCTACAGTTCGTACCGTCCAATTATATTATGCGAAAAGTACTGGACGCTGCACCCGATGTAACAGTCTCTCTCACGTCGGCAATACTCTATGTATGAATACAACAAGTTATGAGTTCTGTTGCTTTGGCAATTGAAAAATTAAAAGCTGCTGGAAATAATCTCAAATTGCTTGTTCCTCATACAGTCACGAATCAACGCCATATTGCTACAGGTACGCGTACCTTTACCGATTCATCATTTATCAATGGCGAAATTCCATCAAAATTGGCATTGGCTTTTGTAAAAAGTGCTAGCCCTGTTGGATCCTGGACTGATTCCCTGAATAGATTTGAACTGTTCAGATTTTCATTGCTTGTATGTAAAGTAAATGGAATTCCGCTCTACAATTTGTCATTTGATAAATAATACAGGACCCTATATAAATTGACAATGCAATCCCTAGATCAAGATTCTGAGTTTTTCGAAAATGGTATAAGTGAAGAAATGCTTTCGAAAACTCATGGCATCATTGTATTGGATTTGTCCGGTACTCAATATATGGAGTATTGTCCGGACGGGGAATGTGCTTTTAGAGTGTACCTTTGCCAAACCATTAGAGCAAAGTGTTGCATTAATCTCGCTAAATCAATTTGAAACCTATTGGGAGATTACCCCTGACAGTAGTGTTTTATTAGACTTGGCGCCATGAACTCAGTGTTTTCAATATGGACCCCTACATGTCTAAATATAAATCGTATTGGATACCTTCAGATTTTCTGGAACATATTCTACATGTTGACAATACCATTATTATTGTTAATAGTAGCCCACCGAGTGTAAAGACACGGTATTGATATAAATCTTTCAAACAAGAAGCAATATAGAATTTTTTGATCCTATTGACTTAAAGCATACATTCTATGCGCTTCACATTAAAGATTTTCTTGAGCAGAGTGGAAAATCTATTATTCAAAATTGGAAGCGGGTTTTCATGCCCAATCATAGCCATGGTTATATGCCCTATCATATCTTATTTTTCGATGTCGCGGGCATACTTACAAGGAATTCCTCAAGATTTATAATGAAAATCATCGTTTGAACGACATTCTAGTTGAAAATACTCTTTCCTATCTCTATATTATAAATATCAGTGCCCTAAAAGTGAAATGCTTTAAAAATGTATGTAAATCTGTTTATTAATAAAATTTTTATATATACAAAACACTGTGTCGTTTTAGATTTCTATTTCTACGTATAGGGAATCATCAGAAACGATAAGTAGGACCAGCACATCAGGATTCAACTGGTATTCATCTTGAAATCCAAAGTCAGTGTTACATTTTCTACAATATAGTGTAGCATCATTTTTATTAGATCTCTTTTTAAAGTTAATAATACTACTCTAATTCTTATCATAAAATTCACGTGTTTCAATATGCTTATTTGAAGCAATGTCACAGATAAAATTCTCATATGAAGAATCACTTTCTGTAGCAGCCAAATAAAAGTCTGTAGGTTTATAATCAAAGTAACCGGCATCTTCACAGTGATGTCGTAAATACCAGACTCTTTAATTATTCCAGCAATTAAAGCGTAGACCAGGTTCTTCTTCTTAAAACAATTTAAAACCACAACGATACCAGTCTCTTAAAAATGAACTGAATTCACATTTAGGGTTTTTTCAATCATGCCAGGGGTAAGTATTTTCCCATTGATCGCTTTTATCATAGTGACAGTTGAACCATAAGAATCCTCTATTGTGAGAGCCACAGACCTCTTCCAGACAGGAATTACAGTGTGTAATTTGCAAGGCATACCCCTTATGCAATTTACATGGATTGCATAATTTACACTTCTCATAATAATCATCAGCAAAAGTACGATTCTTACACGATGACCAGCTGCCTAATGTATACAGGCATAATGGGCATGTGTAAAACATTTTTCGATGTTGACTGTCTCACTTCCAAAAAGAAACTAATTGAAGAAAGTGAATGCTCTTCCCTATCAGTTTTAACCTATCGGCTTACTAGAGAAATGGGAGGAGTAACAGATGTGCAATATCATTAACAGATGCGAAATAATCATTTTGTTTCCTCTCAATCAATATATCTATAAATTGAGTAAAAGTCTGGGGACCACGATACATAAGTCTCAGGCAATAGACCAGCGATGGAGACTCATTTCTCATTATATTATCAATCATACTATTAGTGAAGATTTTCTTCTGCACTGATAATCTTTGAAAATTATCATCTAAAATTATCCATTTCTCCAAAGTAACAAGGTTACCTAATGTTTTCTGTCTGTCCACTTTATTCATTTTAATTTTGACAGTACTCTCTCAACACTAAAAAGAAACTGACTCTCGAACAATCAAAATGACTTCTACACCTGGAAACATGTTTAGACACGATTCCTTATAAAATGGCCGTCCAGACATCGATATCGGGAAAACAGTAGGGCTTCTACCACCTGGAAACATGTTTAGACACGATTCTATACAAACGTCTAAGGCATTTAATAGAAAAACAGGGTGGGGAAACTAAAACAGGAGTGACATGTGCTAATAACTTCATTTATTTTCAAATATATCCAAACAAACAATCACATCCAGAAAATATAACCAACAACCAACAAACATAACCAACAACAAAAACCAATAATCACATACATCAAACATAACCAACAAACATAACCAACAACCAAAAACCACACAACCCACAAACCACACAACCAGCAAACATAAACAACAACCAACAAACCCCACAACCAACAAACATAACCAACATTCAACAACCAAACAATCACATACAACAAACATAACCAACAAATATAACCAACAACCAGAATTAACAACCAACAAACCATACAACCAACAATCATAACCAACAACCAGCAAACATAGCCAACAACTAACAAACCACACAACCAACAAACATAACCAACAACCAACAATAACATTCAATGTTAATTTCCTTATGACTGCCGTCACGTCAAAGGGCTCCCGGGGAATAGCCTAGTATCTAGAACTTAAAAAAAATATCCGGAACGGGATTCAAAGGGGGTGGGTTGCGTTTAAAATCAGAGTGGCACCACTACTTTCTGATAGTTAAATGAAAGGAAAAAACACGTTTTTGCAACAACGTTTTTTGATAGATAATGAAAAAAAGCCCATCTATCCATCGAATTATGCATTAATGGAAGGATGTTGATGCCTTGAACGTGCCACAGTGGGTTAATTTGAATAGAACGAGTAACACATCCTTTAACATGAGGTGTTTCTAGCCAAGAGCTTCTGGCAATTTTTTGCAGATATTGTTAGGGATAATATTGTGGTGATGTGGGATAGGGAGGTATAGATTTGGATATGGTCTAATCAGCGCAGAAATTAAGTTGCTAATCAATTTTAGGCTGAGTTAGCTACCAAAACCTAGAAGTAATACGAATGTTTCCGGCTATTTGGATGCTTTTACCTCTCTCCTTATGCACGGTGAACAGTGGAAATTTTTATTTCGCAGTTGCCTACTCTGAGGAATCTTAGGAAACATTGTTTTGGGGTTGATGTAGGATATAGACCTTGATCTGGTCCAATCATTTTTAGTGTTGGGTGATAACTTGATTATACGATATATCGATATTTTTCCTTTTGATATTCGATAATCGATATATCGATATTTCTGATCAGTTATTTTGTTCAGCTGAACTCTTGGCTTTGTAAAAGTTCCAAAAAAAAATTGTGATTAAAGAATATTTTGCACAATTTTTTTTAAATTTTGAGTAATATAAAATCAAACAATAGAAACAAAATTTGATTACATAAATTAATATTATAAAAATCGTGTTTAGACATTCCTCGGGCTCAGAATATAGAAAGACTACTTTTTGCTATTCAAAATCAGCAAAATGTCAATATTTTCCCTTGAGAATTGGTACTACTATCAGTTATTAAATATATAAAAAAAATATGAAAGTAAAGATCAGTCTTAAAACTTAAAACGAACAGATATCATTGCAAATGTGAGAGGGATGCCCCTCATATATGATTTTATTTTTTTAAAAAGCTTCTTATTCTAATTAAAAGACCCTTGTATTTCAAGAGTTGTTTTTAAGGAATCTGAACAAGAAGTCAAACTACGGTATGATTTCTTTTCACTTTAAGTTTAAATATTGTTCCCTAGTTTCAGTGGGAAAAAAAGTTTTTTTTGTTTAATTTCTGATCATTTTTCAATAATACGGTACGATCTCTTTTCACTTTAAGTTTAAATATTGTTCCCTGGTTTCAGTGGGAAAAAAAGTTTTTTCTGTTTAATTTTTGATCGTTTTTCAATAATGCCAGGAAATCCACCTCTCTCCTCTTTGGAACCTATCCCCCCACAAACATTCCTCCATGGAAAACTCAGCCTACGTAAAATCTCCCCTCCCCGACGGTAAATCCATCCCTGCTGAAAATTCCACCCAGAAATTTTGATCTGGACAATTTTGCCAAGAAAATTCTCTTTAGCATATTTTCATTTGAAAAACGACTTCTATATCATTTAATTTCTAATCTATTTTCGAATCATGTCGGGAAAATCCCTCGGTAGGAAATATTTCCTGAAAACTCCATCCGCTCAATTGAAAGTTTCTCTCGCCGAAAATTCTCCCATGAATAGTTTCTCCCACGAAAAATTCACCCATGGAGAATTTATTCTTGGGAGAATTTTTGGCGAGAGAAACTTTCCATTGAGAGGATGGAGCTTTCAGGAAATATTTCCTATCGGAATATCACACCCTCCCAAAAAATACTTCAGATAATTTAAACTTTTCGGAAAATTTCCCCCGGACGACTTCCCTGGAAAATTTGTAGATGTAAAATTGAATCAGGAAGAGAAAGTAAGATAAATTTCATAGAGCAGTTCTGGAAATTTTTCCCGTATAAAATTTGCTCTTGTAAATTCATCCCCGGAAACTTCCTTGCTCATGGAAAATTCTTCCCGTCGGAAAATCCACCTTGTGCAAAAAATGTGTGCTTTCTTCCAAATAATAAATACTATGTGTAAGTAGAATGCTTATAATGGATTTTCTTAAGGCCCTAGGAATTACCATGCTATTTGCTTGAGGCCCTAGGACCATGCTATTTGCTTGAATGCTCTACACCTTTTCAAAGAGAGTGATTACCCCCTCACATGGCCTTATACTTTTGTGGGACGTATAGGAATTACCATGCTATTTGCTTGAAGCTCTACACCTTTTCAAAGAGAGTGAATATCTTCTGACACAACTTTTCCTTGGTACCTTTACAAGCAAAGTGATCAAACACGTTTTGAAAGTATAGTTGATACTGTATAACGGAAGTAGACTGGTTTTTGAGGCAACACCCATTTTTTAGGGGCAATCAGAGGGAGAGGAGGTTACTCCATATACGATAACTTGATTAGTAATTGGATTCGAATAAAAGGATTGATTTTCATTGCAATTCATGTTAGTAAGAGAATTGAATTCAGAGAGAATAGTTTATTTGAGACGATATTAGTAGAGAAAATGAGTGGATTATTTACACTACTGGAGGTTGATGGTGGAGCCGGTAGCAGCAGCAGCAGCAAAGATATACGAGTATCAAACGTGGCTGTGCAAATAACAGGAGGCTGTAGACTATGCCTTGAATGGGATGATGTGTATGCTAGATATGTGATATCATTGAGCAAGTTTAAAATGAAAGAGCAATTATGTTTTGCTGCGAAACTGAATATTGTGCATATAAATAGACTTCAGGCAGCATTAGATACCCTATTGAAATATATTGATGAAAACAAATTGAATCAGTGATTATTATTGTTGTACTTATGTTCAATAAAACTGTTTCTAAATCAAAGATATTTTTGTTTCTATAGTAGGCTAGCGTGTATTATTTTTTTTTTAGAGTAGAAAAAAAAATCTGGTTAGTCTGAAGTTGGTTGTGAGAGTGTTAGGACTCTAAAAAATGGATATATTTGAGAAAGAAAGAATAATGGGGAATCTTGTGTTTGTTGAAAAACGTTTGATTCTAGATTATGATTTTCAAGAGTTATCTATTCAAAGGAAAATATTTTCTCAGGGAATGCTTGTCGATATAATGAAAACTGACTCTCCGTCATTAGACTATTGCATGAAGCTTTTACGTCGTGTATCAACGGCATGTACACAATTTATTGACATTTCTAATCACGACACGGAAAAATGATATTTTGGATATGCTTTTAAACACTAGCTTAGGAATATAGGACTTTTTTCTCATGAGAAAGATGGTATTCAATGATGATTTACTCCTCTCTCTCTCTTTCTCTCTATCCCACTCAATTTGTTGATAGTAGCTCAGTTTAATTGTGGCGGTGAGAGTGTCAACGCATGAAAAAATGTTCTATACATGTCCACTATGCATGTATACACTGGGCAGCTGGTCATCAGGTGAGAATTGCACAATGATTGATGAGTACGATGAAAAGTGCAGATTATGAATCCCGTTTGAATTGCATAGATGATATGCGGTACAAATTAAAGGTTGTAATTCCTGTCTTGAAGAGGTGTGTGACTCTCATCCTAGACGGCACCTATGCTCGAATTGCCACTATGATAAATGTAATCAGTGGGAGAATACATATCCTGGTATGATTGGAAAGAATCCTAAGCGTGATTTTATTTTATTGCTAAGACATTGGTATCGTCGTGGCTTTAGATTGTTATGGGATGAGGAACCGGGTCAGCTATTCAACTGTTGGAACAACAAAAGAATTTGGTTTCTACGTTATCGTTGTGAAGACAATGGCTATTAAGATTATAAGCCCACTGATATTTATTTGGCTGTGACGGAATGTGATTCGCCACTTGAGGACACTGTTTATGACATTGCTTCAAATAAGCAAATAGAAACATGTGAATTCTATAAAATGAATGAGAATAGTATCATTGACTATTAAAAGAGATATGACAAGAGTGAAGTTACACTCTACTGTAGAAAATGTGACCCTGACATTGCAGCACATCAGGATCAGTATACTGTGAATTCAGATGATCTACCTACTTTAGTTTTTCTCGACAAACACCTAAACGTGGTGGAAGAAGATATTTAAGGAGTAGAAAGTCGTTTTGATTATGTAAATCCAACGTTTTGATTAATAAACAATTTCACGTACATTTTTAGAACAGTTTATTCGTAGGGCACTATAATAAATATTAAACACACTTGTAGTATATTTTCTGCTAGAAAGTCGTTCAATCGAGGTAACTCAACGTAAATGTTAAGAAACTGCTTGTAGGTACAGCCACAACATCTGAACATGAAAAAGAGTAGAGCATGAAATTCACGTGTCTTAGTCGTTAAATCCTGTACTCTCCTTTGATTTTGAATAATAGTTTTTGCACTACTTTCAATAAAGTTGCTGATGTATGGAGTGTAGAATTTGTACGATAGGCCAAGAGGATTAAAAAATTCAATATTCTTCGCTGTTTGAAAGATGTATAGCCCATGGCCTGTCTTCAAAGTCGATGGACTGCTATTAACAATGATTAGGGTATTGTTAATACTTGGAATTTTTTCAGTGAAATCCGATTGCATGCAATAGGATTTTTACTGGGAATTTTATGAATCCATACTAAATACGCTGATTAGTTGGTTTGTGTTCATGGTATTAGGTTTAGTAAAACACTGCCGTTGGGGATTTCTCAATAGGTTTCAAATTGACTCAATGATATTAGCGTTATACTCTCAGTCAAAGCATCGGCAAATGTGCACTCTAAACGTACATTCCCTGTTCTTACTATGCTCATATCCGGGGTCAACCGACAAGTCATGGTTTGTGTTCATGGTGCTAGGTCTAGTAGAACACTGCCGTTGGGGATTTCCCAATAGGTTTCAAATTGACTCAATGATATTAGCGTTATACTTTCAGTCAAAGCATCGGCAAATGTACACTCTAAGCGTATGTCAGCTGTTCACGCCTTTCCCAAAACTTGATCCTCCAAAAGGTCCAAACGTCTGAACTGTGGGTAGTCGAGAATACTGCCGCGGTTTTATTATTATCTAAAAGTTGAGAATAATGATCTAGCGATTATATTGTAGTTTTGTACAGATTTCTAAAGGATTTTTTGTTAAACGGTACAAGGTACAGAGGAATACCATTTAAATTGCACACAAGACTAGATAGACCGAAAAAAGTAGAATCACGAGGGGATGCAGTTCAGGATCCAACGACACTCCCACTCTTCACACAGGCCAAAGCGAGCTTTGATGGGATTTCTTGATTGATAAATGATGAGCCGGTATAGCTACAAGAGCCGGTGGCAATGTGACGTTGATTGGTGATTGTATGGGGGACAAAAAGTTTAATGTTGTTGCAATTGGCTCTTAGCTTTTCCACTGCCAATGCAACAGAGCTCATAAACTGTTTTTTTCGGACGTGGAGAATTGCCAATGTGATAATGACATTTGCATCGGGTGCCGCAGGAAGTGTTTTTCTCAAAATGAAATTCGAGGGGTCCGTTGCAACTTTATGTCAATCTTCCAAAATACGTAGTGTTTACAGGAACATACTGAAGATGCTTTATATTATAGTGATGAACAAGTTCATGAGTTGTTTTTCGTTCAAGAACACGTAGGAGGGGGACATTTGAATTACCGACTCTCGACGTTTCCACAAAGGATGCATAGAGAAATATGCAAGGGTCCGAGGCGAAACCAGGTGGATAATCAGCAAAAATAACTTGATCCATCCGTAAACGGTGCCAGCGTTTTCCCCATTGATCATATTCTGTTTAAAGCCAAGAACGTCTCTCAGATTACCATTTAGAGGAATTATTTCAGTGTCAACAGGTGAAGTAATGTAAATCCTATCGTGTTCCATTGAATAATTAAAATGGAATGTACCATTCCTGCGATATGAGATTTTTCTATTGATTGTATGACACAAATCTTTCATACCATCATATTCTATATATTTCAATTTAACGTGTGGATATTCGTTAGATTTAAGGGCTTCAATCCATTCATAGACGACACAGAGTGCCCACTTAAATGGTACACCTTTAATATCACTCACGCAACCCTTTCTCAGGATGTCATAGGTATCTTAGATAGTACTGTCAAAAAGTGCAACTGCATACTGTCCATTATCAAATTTGATGGCGAGGGAGATTTTCGTCCAAAAACCACTTGTTTTATTCAAGTCATTGTAGAGAGGATCGGAAACGTTGGACATAAATATTACATAGAAATCATTCGGCATTGTCAATATCTTCAACACTGATCCAAGAATCAAAATCAGAGTTGTATCCTAGCCACCGAACAAGTAACTGTTTCCTACCCCTGTGAGTATGAGTCTAATATCTTTTCAATTTGATAGATTTCACTATTATTTTTAACATTTTGTAGTTCATAGTCATAAAAGCCACCGAGAATCTCTTCATCTTTGGTATCGCGCAAACGATAAGTTATGGGTTTAGTGTCTAGGATTTTTGCCACTTTAAAAAGCTCTGTGGCCCACAAGTAATTACCCTTTTCAAAAACATTAGTTGTTCTATTAATTAAATCTTTCACCAACATTAAATTTTTTCACCAAAGTTAAATTTTTTCTTCTTGACAATCGTTTCATTGGATTATTGTTTAAGAAAGGTTTCAATTGTATCATGATCAGAATGATGAACTTCCGTTGGGGTTGAATTGGACAATGATCGATGAGGTCGTTGATTATAAATCAACATGATTTTATCTAAATCATAAATAAAAGCAGATATATTTTTCAGTGTACAATATCTTGAAATTAAAAGCCGAATAGTTCTTATCAATCTTTCGGCCAATTCAGCCTTTATAGGACTATGACTATGATAGAGCAGTGTATTATATTTCGCTATTACTTTTGCAACATGGGGATTAACAAATTCACTACCACGATCCGTTTGAATTTTTTATATAAATCCTGTTCGAGAAGACTTTCAACAGCCTGAGAAGCTTGAACGCCTCTCTTTTGGCACAATGGACTTGCCGAGGTAATGCGACTATAAACATTGTTTGCAAATAGAATATATTTGAAGGGTATATTGTCACGTCTTTGAATCTCATCTAGAATTAGGAGATCTTCTTGCATTATATAAAATGAGGAAAAGGATTTAATTTTTCGATAATGATAAGCACGAAGCCTATGATTTCTATGCAGAGTGTAACTAGATTCATTTTGAAGATAGTCTTGTACACTTTTAGTGCAAACACCAGTGACTTTGGAAAGAGTGATGGGGGACCTTAAACTTCCAACTTCACCAATATTTTCATAAGCACGTTTCAGAACTTCAACCATTTTGAACGTAAACGAGTAGTGTAACGTCCGCTACCCTTTTGTATACTAGTGGTTGGTGGTGGTGGTGGCGATGTTGACTTAATACGTCTTCACTTTTTTCTTGCTATCAGTGGTGTGCTGCTCCTCCTCAACATCGTCAAGTTTCCACTGGGTGTGCTAGTATTTTCCAGGATCGATTTAAAATCTTCTTCTTCTTCTTCATGTTCATATTTTAATGGTGTTGAGGGTGCATGTTCATTTAATTTTTTTAGAATTTGCCTATTGCTAATAAGGCTTTTGGGGAAGTTTAATTTTTTAGAAAGTTGTATAGATGAGCGTCAAATGATAAAATTCCTTTACGATTTGTAACCATATCATAGATTAAATCAAGTAGATTATAGCTCTTGCCCTGAATTTTAATCCCCTTCCCATTGCTATGAACTTGAATATGATCTTGACCGCTTTCCATGAGATATGTTATGAGTTGTTTCCTCTGTTAACGATATTAGTGCGGCCTTAGATTTCCAATGCTCGACACAATTGAATCCAATTCCTCCTTCTTTAATTGTTTTCCAGCAGCAGCAGCAGAAGAAGAATCCTGAAGAGATGGTTCTTTTTTGTGATCAATACTACTGGCATTCGCACGATAGGGCTTATGTTTGTCCACTCGACGAAGTGCATCTTGAAGTAAAAGCAGTTTTTTATCATCCTCAATATTCTCGTTGTCAATGAATTTACTCAGATTGTCTTCAAAGTGTTCCACGGGTGAGAGAGTGAGTAAATTTGGAGTCAATTTATAGGTTTTGGCCATTCTCTACAGAAAACTGTTTACAAGTCCTGCAATTATCGGTAGTAAAAGTGTGAAAAAGCTACCGCCCGCCTGAAGAAGACGTTTCCTTATAAAATTCTTTCCTTTGTTTTTAAAGGCCAAAGTACCTACAATGGAACGATGTTGCTTTGCCTGTTGCTTAACTACTCCTGGCAGTTGAAAATTGCCCTCGGTTAAGTATAAACAAAGTTTGGATATTAGATTAATGAAATCATTGTCAAGACCATGTTTGAGTATGAATTTTTCAAGCTGTGGTGTTGAAGTGTTTAGGACGGAAAATAGATGTCTATTTTCATGCGGTGTCTTCGGTGTCATGAAAGCGACTAATAGGTCTTTTTACTGTTCACGGGGAGATATACTATAATTTCATTGTCAAAGATATTTGTGACTACACGCAAATCCTCGGGTGTATTTTGATTAAGAACCAATAGGATATAGCCGTAGGGTTTATTAGTTGCCTGATTGTATGCTGAGAGCAGAAATTTAGGTGCCCGGGGGTATATTTGTTTATTGAGTTATTAGCGAGCTAGAATCACGAACAATTCTGTAGATAATATTGTAGGTGTAGTTCAATGCAAGTGTTCACATACATTTGCTCTGATGAAAGAGGTTGTGTAGAACAAGAGTAATGGAAATCTGTTAATGATGAGAGTGAACGGTGAACAGTTGTAGCATTTCCTGGGACCATTGTTCAATAGATTCAGCCAGATCGTCAATAATCAGCCAAGAGTTTTGTTCAATAATGTTGAAAACATCAAATCCCTCTATGAATTGTATCTGCACTAACCCCGATATAGCAATTACTATTATTTTATCGCATGACTCCGGCCAAATACTGTAACAATAGTAGATTTTTTTCGACTTTTCTACAAACATTTTATCGCAATTTTTAATTATTTTAGTTAAGAGTGTCGTTTCGCCTGACATTCATGGACCGCACAGAAACGATCTGAATGGTGTTTTATATTGATACATATTCCCGTCAACAGTTCACCTACAACTAACTGTAGACTATAGTTGTCTAATGACTAAATAATTTCCCTACTATTCCGTTCAAGAATAATGAGAAGAAGAAGAAGAACAATAAAGAATCATATTTCTTGTATTATAAACCAAAAAACAGCACTTTACAAATAATACATTACAGAAAAAAAAAAAGAAAAATACACTTAAGATTTATTTTTAACTTATTTATAATAAAAAACATAAACATTTCTTTTAAAAAAATGCACTAGAAAAAGCACTTTAATAAATATACTTTATTTATTTATAAAAAAAATACAACATTTAATGAAAAAATACAGTTAGAATAATATAACTTTTTTTACATCATTTTTAATTTGAATGCAACAACAACATGTATATTTACCAAAAAAATCTACTCTAAGTAAAAAAAAAGATACCGTTGGTAGTGGCGGTGCCCCCCTCTGGCGGCCGACCGCCCCCCCCCCCTGCCCGCGAGCCCCCCCCCCCAAGGCCGCGAGCCCCCCCCCCCCAAGGCCGCGAGCCCCCCCCCCCAAGGTTTTGGGAAATTTATTGGACTTTACTCAAACCGAGACTTTCCCTATGGCTAAAACATTCGGCTCGGTCGGAAGTTAAATAGTGCCACAGGGCGAGGGTAGTCACACCGTCTTATCAAACATAGACCTTGTTGGAAATGGTACTCATGGCAATTTTTTCTATTTTTTCAGTGAAGTTCCTGTAGTTTAAAAAACAAATTGTCAACAATTTTGCTGGTGGAATTGTACTTTCAACATTACAATTCCTATAGACGTCCATGTCAAAAATTCTTATCCACATAGCACCTGGGTGCTCCTTTTGCAACGTTTTTGATTTCCTCGTCGTGTATCAGTATAAAGTACACCTTCGGACTTACAAATATACCACGGGAAATCATGTCACTTCCCATTTCTGATTTTAAAAATAAAAGTTGATTTGGTGCCCGACTTTTCACTAGCTCTGGGTAAACCAAACTCCAATTGGTGTAGTCTATCCGCGAGCTGATGATTTCACCGTGTGCCAAATCATTAAGTAGGTTTGGAGTTTTTACTTTTAGCAGTAGAGAGTCTGTGTCCCCGTAGCACACTTCTACTTGCCCCTTCTCCGGCTAATGTACCCTAGCAACATTGTAGTAGAATTCCTGCATGAGCTTTTTAGAGATCTCCAAGATGGCACTGCCTGCAGCAATATTTTTATTTAGGACAATGCTTCTTTTTTTCCTATTCAATAGTACCATGTCCGGGCCAATGATTGCAAAGGAAGTTTAGTTTGGATCGGCAATAATTCGAGCACATTGTTCGGGATCGGTCACGACGTCACAACGATTCCTATTGCGAACACTTTCACGCATTTTACCAAAAGCTAAATTTAAAATAAGCTTATAGATTTCTTTTTCGGCTTATGTCTGCGCTTCAGAACGTTTCTTGACAAAAGTGTCAACAAACGTTTTTAGATAGGGTTTTTGACTAAACTGGAGGGCTCTATGAACCTTTGTGACGTTGAAACCGTTGTTGCACATCCATTTTAAAGCCACATTATGTACAACAATATTTTTCTTTGGCAGAAGGTCAGCAATAAGTTTTTGTTTTGAAGGTGACCAATGCAATCCCTCCACCTCAACCAAATGTTTATTGCGGGGACTCAAAGAGTCCCTAGACACGGTTCTATTGATGCATGGAAAAACAAAATCCTTTACCGAATCGTGAAGCTCAACAGGTATCTCCCCATTAATTTCAAAAAACCATCCAACCGGCCAATTCTCCTCAACACTGTCAATGTTGGGGAAATTGGAGGCTTGAGGGTCATTGATCCATTTATAGTCATCGCAGGGTAGCGCCTAGTGCGACCTGGCCGAGGAGTAGGGGGAATTCATATCAAGGAAAACTGCATCTGATTTTGTCCCCGTCTTCTCTCCAGTTGGATCAGCTTCCAAGATACGATCCCCGTGAAAAACCTATCCACTCCTCATTGACCTCTCGATGAACAGGTGCTGATCGAAGTCAGTGATAAGCACGATTTTTTCCCCGCTAATATTTAGGATGAGGTCCATTACCAGATGAGGAGATGAAAAATAATACCCTAATTCAAGATTAAATTCCTCGTATATTTTGTCCATATTTTTACAGATAATGTCTATCAAAGTTAACACATCACTCGACAAATACAGCTTGCAGTAGTCAAACCCATTTTTACACCCTCCCTCTGCCCACACTTTTTTGGCAAAACTGTATTCATCAGGGGTGCACTTACGATCGTGTAGACTGTCGTAAAACGATTCTATCGAGGGAATAGTTTCCTCGGCGAATATCGATGTGGAGCAGTAATAATCATAAGGATATATGCCCTTGACCGTCAACAAATCATATAAATCCTTTGGAAATTGTTGCTTGAGAAGGGGAAAGCGTTGCAGCCGTCATAGTTTTTCTGCGCTTGAATTAATTCGCTCAAAGATTTGGGGAAAAACTGAAGGAATCCAAAAAGCGAATTTTATTCGTGTACTCAATGTCGTCTTCATCATATCTTCACATAAATTCCAAAACAAGCAACTTTTCCGACGATTTAGGAATGATTTTCTAGGAAAAGCTGTCTATCACCCATGCATCATCCACAGCTCCATTTCTTTGAAGATGTGCCATTGCTGGTAGCACATACTTCAGATCGTAGTTAGAATTATGTATAAAAACCGGAAGAAAGAGTTGCTTTTTAATTTTTAAATTACATGAATTGTGAGCCTACCCCTGAAGGTTACTTTTTCCCGTTGAATTGGGGTCAATAAGATGATTATGATCCTGGACAGCATATTTTGGGGCAAGATCGCCTCAAAAAACCCAACAAATTTTCCCCTTTTCTAGTGTCAGTTGCTCCTTTTCTGATAATGACATTGGGTAGTTGGTGTGACGCAATCGTGAAAAAGATTTATTTGCTGTTTTTATTAAACACACCAATAACTTCTCGATGCTACCTCCCTCATCCATGGTAAAAAAAAACTCTTCCAATTGCATTTTATTGTTGGAATCGTGACGGGCATGCGCATAGGAACACGCAACGAGTTTGTGTTCCTTGACTATATTTGGCAGTGATGGGTCCGATACCTCCAAAAGTCTAGATTCACAGTCCAATGATACTTTATCAATCTGTAGCAGGGAATTTTGGAAGTTTTTAAATTGTAAAGTCTCTTTGCTTTCTGCCGGCATTTCTATTCTTTGATTGCCATGAAGTTTGCAATATCTCATGTGATCCGCGAATGTTCTTTCCGATCTACATGAGGAAAGACACATGGGGCAATGCTGACATTCCTCATATTTTTTGCCTTGGGATAAAAGTCGACTTATTGCCGTAACGGGGAAAAATGACCGTAGGAGTTTACATCTTTGGGGGGCTCATAGATAATCCAAACCCAATTTTTAACATTATCTACCAACGGTGTACTAACTGAATATAAAACTCCTTTTTTTCGGTTTCTTTCCCCCATTTACAAATTCTGTGTCATACTGGAGAACAGCCACCCCCAACCCAAGATTTTCGTTTGCTTTTTCAAATATAGTTATTTCTTTTAAGGACACCGGATACTTTCCCTCTAAACAATCAAAATTTACTTTAGGGAAATTGTCTCCACCGTTACGTGCAAGTCTGTCGAGATTTTTATTGTTGAATCACTTTTTAATGTTTTATGGGCTGCTGCTAAAAATGCATATTTAAAGCATTGCAGCCCCGTGTCAAAACTGAAACCCTGAAACGCCCTGTAGCCGACAAATCTGGGTGGCATTTTATTCGTCGACTACCTCTCCCCGCCCCCCTTAAAATAATATTTTTAAATCTATTGAGATTCAGATCCATATATTCAATGTATAAAATGGTGGACACAATCCCCCTCTCGTTGAATGTATCCAAAGTTGATTTTAATTTATTGACCCAATTAAAAAAGTTACCCTCAAATTCATTTAGGCCAGGGTAAAAAGTTTGGTTGCCAGTTGAAAAATGAAAATAAAAAAATGTCCCCTGATGTCCCCTTTTGTAAATAAAATTTTTTATTTACTGATGCCTTAATCCCCCCTGACCCCCCCAATTCTAAATCTGACTCTCAATAAGTGCTCGAATTCGGTCGATATAGGTATGAAGAACATTTACAGGGTCAGTTAAAATGACACTCCAGTCAACCAGGTTTTCCTCGGGAGGATTAAAATCTAAACTATGTGTTTGCAAGTGACCTAGAGCAGATTCTAGAAAATAAAATTCACGTAGTTCCGGGGACGCGACGCTATTTCCATGTCTTACACCTATTTGCACAGGACCCAATTAACCAATAATAAAACCATCGTCAAAAATCTCCCTAGAAACATCATGTCCAGTAATGTCCAAAAGGCTGTTTATCTCTTCCATTGTAAATTTAAAATCAAGGGGGATAGTAAATGACGTACCTTCACTAACATCATTCGATTGTTCCGGCGAGAGGGGACAATTACCTATGATATTCTGAAGTCCTGGGCCAGGGAAGGCAGTTGTTTTTGTAGCTTCTCCCTGAAACTAAAATGAATGGATTGAGTTTTTTTTTTCTTTGAGGAAAGTTTTATCACAATTATAACACATTACTTTTTTTTTCTTAGTCGGATTTGTATTCATATTATTTATCAAACAAATGTTTTTTCCCTTAATTGGATTCGTATTTATCAAACAAATGCATAATAAATTACAAATTTTGCTTATAGCATTATTTATAAAACAATTGCATAATAAATTAAAAATTCTGTTAATAGCACACGCTCACGCGCACACACGGGCACACACACACAAACACACACAAACACACACGCACACACACGCGCGCGCGCGTACACGCACACACACACACACACACGCGCGCAAACACACACATAAACACACACACACACACACACAAACACACACACACACATACACGCACACATGCACACACACGCTCACACACACACACACACAGACACCCAAACACGCACACACTCACGCACACGCTCTCACCCACACACACACGCACACACATACACACACACACACACACACACATATCGCAACGTTTGACTAATAGCAATTAAATACAATAAAAAATCAACTCAATAATTTTCTTAATACCCCATTTTAAAAAAAACTGACTCTTTTTTCCTACAAATCTAGCCATCCATGAAAAATAGCGATCAGACTAGAAGCAGATTCCTTTTCCTACAAATCTACCCGTTTACAAATCTACTATTTGTAATAGCAATAAAGTAAAGTACATTATAAAAATATTTGCCATTAGTTCAGTAAGAAGCAATAACCTACTTCTCATGAAGCATTTCATGTTTAGTCAGATGTTTACCACCTACTAACGTCATGTATCAATATTAAGGTACTATCTGATTCAGGTGTTTTTTGGCCCCTCTCTCCCATTTTTTTTCTTCAATAATTACCCCCTTTAGTAAATACACACACGTGCATACAAGTAGCTGATTATAAATTGTTAGCCGAACAAACGATGATCGTTTAATTTTGCTTAAATTAAGACTTCAAATGAAATATGGACAAATAAATTTCACGAGAAGGTCCTTATTCCTTTGAAGAATACACAAAGCAAAGGCGGGTTTTTTTCATATGCTAAGTTTTGTTACACCTTGAAGGAATCTGCATTTGATTAGGCTAGAAGGAGCGTGCTGACCCGTTTTTTTTAACTTTAGTACATGAACTCCATCTCTGAGTCGAATGTAAAAGTTAAATCTTGCTTACCGTGGAACTTACAGCTATCTCGGTATAAACTTTTCCTGGCGCATAGTGGATTACACTATCTCTCCTCAAGTTCATGCTAGTCCCCCCCAACGGGCTTTAGTGTTTTATGCAACGGGTCCTTGAGGGAAGAATGGAATTCTTGAAGATTTTTAATATTGTCTAGCATAATCAATAAATCGTCTAATGTCGATATATCCAAATTATCAGGAGACGGTATGTCACCTTCCCCTAAAATATCTTCAAAATTGAACTCTCCAGTGTCATTGAGTTTTGGTCGTTTTTGACTTGACGCTTTAATATCAGAGTCCTGGAAATAAAAATCAAATTTTAGTTATTCACTAGGTAATTTATAGCCTTAAATCATCCTAAAACACATAGAACCCCCCCTCCCCTTGAGTAAATTGACACGCACCCATACAAGTACCTGATTATAAATTGTTAGCCGAGTAATCGATGATCGTCTCATTAAGTTTGCTTAATTATATAGTCTTTAAAAAAAACGAGATATTTCTGTAAAGGTGCATAATAAACATTTAGACTCAAATAGCCTATAACTGTATTGGAATGCCATAAAACACATTTTTAAACTTATTGAAATTTAAGTTTGAAATTTATTCAGAATATTAATAGGGGGTACCCCTTCCCCCAACTCCTCCTCTTTTTTTCTCTACAATAATTACCCCCCCCCTTGAGTAAATTGACACGCGCCCATACAAGTATCTGATTATAAATTGTTAACTGAGCAAGCGAAGATCGTTTAAGTTTGCTTAATTAAGAAGAGTGCAGTGACATATAATCTCACGAGAAAACAGCCTTTTAATCAAAATATCTAAACAGCTGTTATGAACATGTGAAATTTATAATAACTTCGAGAGATTGCATAAATACAGAAGTTCCCTTTCTATGTGAAACTCAAATGATAGATAGTTCTGTTTGAAACTCTTAATGATATATAGGAATAAAAAAGGATATTTCTTATATTAGTTTACAAATAATGTATATTTGCTTACTTATATAATTTTTTTATTGTCCATTAGGACGAGTCGATAAATTGATTTTTATAGCCTTATTACAACTTCTATTAATCAACTGACCCAGAATGATCAATTTGTTCGATATATATATAGCAAAAAAAACATGACTATAACTAGCTGTAAACCGGTATATTCTAGAATGAGACCATTCTTTGATTACGCAATTTAAAAGTTTCTAGTTTTGTTTTAAAAAAAAACTAAAAAAAAAAAAAACACGTTATTATGACGGATGAACGAAGTTGCTAAAGACGTGTTTGATAACTTTGATTGGAAATGTACCAAGGAACATAGGTGTTAGAGGATGCTCACTCTCATTGAAAAGGTGTAGAGCATCAAGCAAATAGCATGGTCCTAGGGCCTCAAGCAAATAGCATGGTAATTCCTAGGGCCTCAAGCAAATCCATTATAAGCATTCTACTTGTGTAAGCAATAGGCAAAATCTATAACGTAATAGCCCTTCCCGCAGGTACTTTGGAGGGGTCATGACAATTTAACCTGAACATTTGTAGATGAAAAATTGAATCGGCAAAGAGAAAGTATGAAAAATTTTGTATAGTTCTGGCAAATTCTCTCATGTCAAATTTCCCCTTATAAGTTCATCTCCGGAAACTTCCCTGCTAATGGAAAAGCCTCCCCATAGCAAATTCCAACAAGAAAATTCTCTCTCCCCGAAAAATATCTGATTACTTACTAAAAAATAATATATGTTGACGACAAGCAAAATTCATGACTTACAGCCTTTCCCCCAGATTGTGGGGGGTCATGTCATCTCTAGAGGCATAGTTATTTGATCTTTCAAACATGCCGAAAAAAATGGATGTCTCAAAATTTTTATCCGATTACTTCGGGGAAAAAAGGAAGGGGGGGTTTCGTAGCCTTCCAGTATATTTAGTCAGTTATTTAGTAGAAGCATATTTAGTAGAAGGGGCACTAGAGCTTTTAATTTTCGTTCGAACAAGGCCTATCCTGATATTCTTGAACCATTGGTTTGACTCGATCATCCTGGTGAAAAAAAATACAAACAAATACGTATCCGTCATCTTTCTTCAGATAAAAAATACAAAATTCAACGTTTTTGCAGATGGGAGTTTGAAACCTTTACAGTACGGGTTCCATAGGTTCCATAATAGGCTGAATCTGATGGTTTCCTTTTCATTAAAATTTCTTAAATTTTTTTGGGGGAAAGGGATTTCCCCCTTTCTCAAAAATCATACAAATTTTCCCAGGTTCATAGCTTTTGATGGGTACATTAAACTTAATGAAGTTTACATACTTAAAATCAGCATTAAAAGCCAATTCCTTTGATGTATATATTATTCTATATATTGTACCCCCAACATTTTGATTCAATTACCAGCCTTGGGACTGATCAACTCGTACACATATATCTGAGACTCATATTACGAGACTTCCATGACTTGAATGGATCAGTTTTTCTTGGAACTAAAGATTCTCTATCGAAAATCTCAAAAGCCTTTATAGATTCGGCTGCTGGCGCAGCATGCATTGCATTGACTACTAAAATTTCACCATATACTCTCCACAAACTAGTTTCATTCTGTCGTGGGTGAATCACAGGGACTGTCACGGCAGTTGCATCGATTAATAAAAATTTAGTACCCACAAAGGCCAAATTCGTATCTCTCTATTGTACTCTGGAGAAGATCGTAAGAGAAAATATACATTTTCATGAAACGCAGATCAAGATATGTGAAAATCATGACGGGTGTGATCTAAACTAGGCCTATAAGCCTATAGCTCATTTTATACAGTCAAGTCATGTGGAGGTCCTCAGCAATATTTGAAAGTCCATCCTCACTAAACGAATTTTGAATTTGAGAACAAGCTAGGCCAACTTAAGGATACAGGTAAGTATGCTGTGCATCAGCATGTATGAGTCAATAGATTAAATATATCGTTGTTCTTCCTCTCGGCCATTTCCAAAACAATTTTCTATGTTGGATCTTTTCTGCAGGACGTTCACCGGTAAATAGAAGAAAAAGCAGAAAATAGTCAAAAATTTCCAAATTTTGTTTTCGAGAATCATATTTGCTCCGGTATATCGATATCGATATTGATTATCGCCCAACACTACACTAATCTTTTTGGCTACTTAAAAATCGTAATAGAAGTTTTAATTTCCGTTTGAATGGGCCTTTTCGCTAGTTTCTACGATTTGTTGTTTGAAACAAGCTTGGAAAAAAAAATAAACAAACAATTAAATAACATTGAACACGTGATCTACCTTCTCAAAAAAGTGCAAAACTCCCCCTTTTTATATATAGAAGCTCGAAAACTCTGTAGTAGGGTTATCTGATACGCTGAATTTGATGGTGGGATTTTCACTAAGATTACTTGTCCTTTCTGGATTATTTTTTCCCCATTTACAAAAAAAAATCAGATAAACTTTCTGATGAGTGACTTAAACTTGATAAATTTTAATATGAGAAAGATTTTCCGCATTGATTGCAAAATGACGTATTTTTGAGATCTAGAATGACACAATAGGGATCCGAAATTTGGAAACACTTGTTAAGTCTTATCAGAGTCATAAATTAAATGAGGGTATTATGGAGTAGTTGGGATTAGGAAATGAAGAATGACCAATGTAACGCTGTTTGATGAAGATATCACGTAGTAATACGATGAGTGTCCAATTAAGGTTCCAACAACGGTATAGGTGTACCCTATTATGGCCGTTTTCTCATTCATCAATGTGCTAAGACCTTATATCTTTTGTCAAAAACGCTTAAAAGTGAAAAAAAAACACGTTATGATGAACGAAGTTGCTAAAGACGTGTTTTTTGATCACTTTGATTGGAAAGGTACCAAGGAACATAGGTGTTAGAGGATGCTCACTCTCATTGAAAAGGTGTAGAGCATCAAGCAAATAGCATGGTCCTATGGCCTCAAGCAAATAGCATGGTAATTCCTAGGGCCTCAAGCAAATCCATTATAAGCATTCTACTTGTGTAAACAATAGGCAATATCCAAAATGTAATATCCCTTCCCCAGGTACTGTGGAGGGTCATGAAAATTTATCCAGAATATTTGTAGATGAAGAATTGAATCGGCAAAAAGAAAGTATGAAAAATTTTGTATAGTTGTGGCAAATTCTCTCATGTCAAATTTCCCCTTATAAGTTCATCTCCGGAAACTTCCCTGCTAATGGAAAAGCCTCCCCATAGCAAATTCCAACCGAAAATTCTCTCTCCTCGAAAAATGTGTGTTTACTTAAAAATAAAAAATACTATTTGTAGACAACAAGCAAAATTCATGACTTACAGCCTTTCCCCCAGATTGTGGGGGGTGATGTCATCTCTAGAGGCATGGATATTTGATCTTTCAAACATGCTGAAAAAATGGATGTCTCAAAATTTTGATCCGATTACTTCGGGGAAAAAGGGCATGGGGGGTTTCGTAGCCTTCCAGTATTTTTAGTCAGTTTGAAGGGGCACTAGAGCTTTTAATTTTCGTTCGAACAAGGCCTATCCTGATATTCTTGAACCATTGGTTTGACTCGATCATCCTGGTGATAAAAAAACTACAAACAAATACGTATCCGTGATCTTTCGTCAGATAAAAAATACAAAATTCAAAGTTTTTGCAGATGGGAGTTTGAAACCTTTACAGTAGGGTTCCATAATAGGCTGAATCTGATGGTGTCCTTTTCATTAAAATTCCTTGAATTTTTTTTTGGGGGGGAAAGGGATTTCCCCCTTTCTCAAAAATCATACAAATTTTCCCAGGTTCGTAGCTTTTGATGGGTACATTAAACTTAATGAAGTTTACATACTTAAAATCAGCATTAAAAGCCAATTCCTTTGATGTATATATTATTCTATATATTGTACCACCAACATTTTGATTCAATTACCAGCCTTGGGACTGATCAACTCATACACATATATCTGAGACTCATATTACGAGACTTCCATGACTTGAATGGATCAGTTTTTCTTGGAACTAAAGATTCTCTATCGAAAATCTCAAAAGCCTTTATAGATTCGGCTGCTGGCGCAGCATGCATTGCATTGACTACTAAAATTTCACCATATACTCTCCACAAACTAGCTTTATTCTGTCGTGGTTGAATCACATGGACTGTCACGGCAGTTGCATCTATTAATAAAAATTTAGTACCCACAAAGGCCAAATTCGTATCTCTCTATTGTACTCTGGAGAAGATCGTAAGTGGAAATATACATTTTCATGAAACGCAGATCAAGATATGTGGCAATCATGACGGGTGTGATCTAAACTAGACCTATAAGCCTATAAGGCATTTTATACAGTCAAGTCATGTGGAGGTCCTCAGCAATATTTGAAAGTCCATCCTCACTAAACGAATTTTGAATTTGAGAACAAGCTATGCCAACTTATAGATACAGGTATGTACGCTGTGTATCAGCATGTATGAGTCAATGTATTAAATACATTGTTGTTCTTCCTCTCGGCTATTTCCAAAACAATTTTCTATGTTGGTTATTTTGTCCAGGCCGATCACCAGTAAATAGAAGAAAAAACAGAAAATAGTCAAAAATTTCCAAATGTTGTTTTCGATATCGATATTTGCTCCGGTATATCGATATCGATATTGATTATCGCCCAACACTACACTAATCTTTTTGGCTACTTAAAAATGGTAATAGAAGTTTTAATTTCCGTTTGAATGAGCCTTGTCGCTAGTTTCTACGATTTGTTGTTTGAAACAAGCTTGGAAAAAAAATAATAAACAAACAAGTAAATAACATTGAACACGTGATCTACCTTCTCAAAAAAGTGCAAAACTCCATTTTTTTATATATAGAAGCTCGAAAACTCTGTAGCAGGGTTCTCTGATACGCTGAATTTGATGGTGGGATTTTCACTAAGATTACTTGCCCTTCTGGATTGTTTTTTCCCGATTTTCAAAAAAAAATCAGATAAACTTTCTGATGAGTGACTTAAACTTGATAAATTTTAATATGAGAAAGATTCTGCGCATTGATTGCAAAATGACGTATTTTTGAGATCTAGAATGACACAATAGGGATCCAAAATTTGGAAACACTCGTTAAGTCTTATCAGAGTCATAAATTAAATGAGGGTATTATGGAGTAGTTGGGATTGGGAAATGAAGAATTCCCAAATTTAACGCTATTTGATAAAGATATCCCGTAGTAATACGATGAGTGTCCAATTAAGGTTCCAACAACGGTATAGGTGTACCCTATTATGGCCGTTTTCTCATTCATCAATGTGCTAAGACCTTATATCTTTTGTCAAAAACGCTTAAAAGTGAAATCTTTGAAATATGATCTTACATCTCTTGCTGTTTTTATGCAAACATCTTTCATCATTATGCTCTGATCAGCGGTCTGAGAACAATGCTGAGTACATCATCAAAGTTATCTCATCATTGTTCTATATGGTAGAAAGATGGCGTCTGTCACGCTTTTTGCTAACATCAGTGAGCTGTAAGATCTTAGAAGAAAGATGAGTTGAAAAAACGATAATCTTCGCAGAAAGATGAAAGATCTTAGCGCTAGAAAACGGCCCTATTGCAGGACATATGCGACTGTCGCCCAGCGACATGAACGCTGAATTTATGTGATGCTTTTCAGATGGCATCGTATAATCTGTTATGCTGTAATTTTGGTCGAAATAAATTGGTACAGCTTATCGCAAAGCGCTGGCAACGCTGCTTGAAAGTTTACCCGTATGTTCATGCTGTCACAGCTAAGAATATGTACAAAAAGCAAACCTAGTCCCGTAGAGCAATAAGCACGTACACATTATTATATTTGTGCGGGGAAGGGACACACTCACATTCAAAATATTTGAACAACAGTCGAATGGTAAATAAAAGTATCCCGTTTTTGTGTACATGACTAGCAGGCAACCTTGAAATTAACATAACTAAGTAGCTAAATTAAAAAAAAAAATTAAAAAAACACTTCATTGTCAGGCCTTGAATTATAAACTGCACTGCATATGTGAATTTCATAATTAATTAGATTAATAGTCGATTGAAAATCCCATGCGGAATAAGCATGGTAATATACCTCTATAATGTATGCATATAATTTTGACAAAACAACCCCTAAGGTAAAGGTTTAACTGAATTGGATATTAGGCTGTAACACTGTTAACCAGTAACGCTTTGTAACTTAGCTTGGCTTTACTTTTAGATACAAAAATTATTTTCTCATCATGACGAAAGGAAGATTAATAGATATTGTTGATGGTCAAGAAACACATGAATGCCCAAAGGTAGAAAAGCATTTCTTTTTCTGATGTAGTTTTTGAATTGTTTAAGTTTTTGTAGCTATTACAGTCCGAAGGCACCCGTCAGTCCTTCTAAACTTCTGGTGTTTTTTTTGTTTGTTTTTTTTGTCAAAGTCCAATGTGTGTTCCACTGGAAACTTTAGTCGTTTCTGTCTCCCCCAAAAGACCCATTACTTCATTTGAAACAGTTATATTTTGGGAAATTAGGTCAAGTTAGACTTTTCTTTTTTAATGGTATGAAATAATAACAGACCTGATTTTTCCTTAATCAGTTGTAGATTTTCATTTAACTGCTAATAAAGATGTATATTGCGATATGAAATCATATTTTTTACAACCACAAAAGGCTTACACCAAAACTAATGTGTTTACAGCAAAAAAACCTGGTAGGCTATACACCAATATTTTTTTTTTTTAGCAGGGCTGTCTACGAAAATTAATCTCTGCAGTATTCATTCTTGGGCTTTTAGACTGGGTTTTAAACACTGAACTAAATCGAACTTTATCAGTAAAATAAGGAATCTGTTGTTTTTTTTAAAGACAATAACAATCAATAACAAAAACAATTTAACAAAACAATAAAAACAATTTTTAAGACAAAAACAATCAATCAATTGGACGCATGTGCGAACATGGAGGGAGTAGGTGTTAATATCTGCCGGCTCTGTTTTCCTTTAGGGTAAAATTTATCTTCAGCTACTTTTCGCTATCTAGAAAAGGGGTTAGGTATGGAAAACGAAACTTTCGAGGATGGATCTACAGGCTAAAGTATGTTCTAGGAAGGTATTTTGAAGTACCTACCTCCACTCCTTCTCCCTCTAGAGGGTCCTGACCTTTGGTGACCTTTAGAAATATGTGTGATATAAAAGTGAAACCTTGCAAAATAGATCTTCTGCTTAAATAAGTACAACAAAATTATTTTCAGCTTCACAACTTTGCTCAATCCTAATTTATATAAGGTTTTAAAGCAAGGGGGCCGGCAGAAAATTTTTCCAGGGGGGAGGAGCAGATACCAAAATACCAGTGGTGGTTGTGTGATAGTTTAGGTGGCTTGGGGCACCAAATTACGACTTTACCCCAAAGAAAACGGATTTGCAACCAAATTAAATCCGGAGAAGCTGATTGATTTAAAAGTATCAATAGTATCAAAAGTATCAATTCTTTAGTAGTAATATTAACAAGGACTTTTCACCAAAATTACTATTCATCGTCATTTAAATTTTATCCAAAATTGAAATTACAAATTTAAACGTAGAACGGTACATTTTAAAACCAATTGACCAGGGACCTCAAATTATATCTTGGTTAGGTCTGGGTATGATTCGGAGAACAATCAGAGATTGAATAAAAAAAAAGCTTTTCAGCTGAAAGCAAGGAACAGATTTGAAACTTGCTCCTTACTTTAGATGAAAACCTTTTCTATCTGTTTAATTACATTTCATGGAACTGTAAAGTTTAATGAATACAATACTTGTAAGCAATACTGTTTGGATTTTGATGGGTAATCCAACATTTCGTGGTAATGAACTGTAACTTACTTACAGTGAACTGGCTCAATAGTAACCAAAACTCTAAAAAACGGAATTTTGATACCAATAGATGTCTCAAAAGAACTGATTTATTATGCTGATTTCAAATATATTAAATAAAAAAAGTTTTTAAACTGAAAGTAAGCAGCGACATTAAAACTTAAAACGAACAGAAATTATTCCGTATGTGAAAGGGTCCTCAACGCTTCGCTCTTTACGCTAAAGTTTTTTATTGTTTAAAAAAATAAAGTTGTGAGACAGAGTCAAATTTTAGCGTAATGAGGGCGGCGTTGAGGCGGGGACACACACTTTAATATACTGAATAATTTCTGTTCGTTTTAATTTTTACTGTCGCTCCTTACTTTCAGTTTAAAAAACTTGTTTTTTTCAATTTAATTTCTGATCGTTTTTTAGTTAATGCAGCTTTTAATTTGGCTCACCGTCATTGAATAAGTAAACAAAATTTGCATAAAAATTTTAATTTTCTTTTGCTAAATGAATGTCTCTAAATTTGGTTATGACGTAATTTACAAATTAACTTACGTAACTAACTTCTATGTTCGTATATTCTTCTTCTGGCAAAAAATACAAAGTTGCAGATTTTTGCAGATATGAGCTTGAAACCTATGTACTAGGGTTTTCTGATACGCTGAATCTGACGGTGTGATTTTCATTAAAATTCTTTCACTTGTAGGGGATGTTTCCCCCCTCCTAAAAAAATCAGGTAAATTTTTTCAGGCTCGTAGCCTTTGATGAGTAATAATAAACTTAATAAAATTTATATATTTAGAATCAGCATTATAAACACATTCTCTTGATAGATTTATTGATATCAAAATTCCGTTTTTAAAAGTTTCGATTACTATTGAGCCGTAACGCTTGTTTTTTTTTATTGTTTTTTTTTTTATTACGTATATGTTATTACGAATATGAGGGGGTTCACCCCTTAGTCAATACCACGCTCTTTACGTTAAAACTTAAAAAAAAACTTAGATTCACAAACCCCTGAATCACAAAGGCCGTTTAATTAGAATAGATAGCTCTTTTGAAAGCACTAAAAAAAACTGTAGTGTAAAGAGCGAGGTATTGACTTGGAGGAGAACCCCCTCACATACGTTTTAATTTCTGTTTGTTTTAAGTTCTAATGTTGCTTCTTACTTTCAGTTGAAAAAACTTGTTTTTTTTATTTAATTTCTGATCGTTTTTTAAATAATGCTTGGAAATCCGGTCCCCCCTTCATAGGAATGTCCCTTACCCCAAATAAAAATCCTCCACGGAATATTCTCCAGAGTAATCCCCTACTCTAGTCCCCCCCTCCAGAAAAAAAATCCTTCCTGAAAAGGTCTGTATACTTCCCAATAACCAATAAATAATGCTGGCAAGTCCGGTTCCCCCTTCATGGCAATTTCCCTTCCCCCATGAAAAATTCCTTCATGGACAGATCCTCCAACATAACCCCCGACCCACCCACCCACCCCCCCCACTACCAGAAAAAAACCCTCCTGAAAACTTCTGTATACTTCCCAATAACCAATACTATATGTTAACATTGGGTAAAGTTCATAACTTTTAGCCCTCCCCCTTGGGACTTCGGGGGATTAAGTCATCCTAAAAGACATATTTATCATATTATCGACCATGCTGGGCAAAATGGCTATCTCAAAATTTTGATCGGGTGACTTTGGGAAAACAATAAGCGTAAGAGGGGGCCTAGTTGCCCTCCATTTTTTTTTGGTCACTTAAAAAAGGCACTAGAACTTTTAATTTCCGTTCCAATGAGCCCTTTCACGATATTCTAGGACCACTGGGTCGATACGATCACCCCTGGGGGAAAAAAATAAAATAAAAATAAACACGCACCCGTGATCTTTCTTCTGGCAAAAAATGCAAAATTCCACATTTTAGTAGATAGGTGCTTGAAACTTATGCAGTAGGGTTCTCTGATGCGCTGAATATGATGGTGTGATTTTCATTAAGGTTCTATAACTTTTAGGGGGTCTTTCCCCCTTTTTTTGAAAATCAGCCAAATTTTCTCAGGCGCGTAACTTTTGATGGGTAGCACTAAACTTGATGAAAGTTATATATTTGAAATCAGCAATGAAATTTGATTCTTTTGATGTATCTATTGGTAACAAAAACCCGTTTTCTAGAGTTTCGGTTACCATTGAGCCGGGTCGCTCCTTACTTACAGTTCGTTACCACGAACTGTTTGATTAGTTTCGTTAAATTTAGTCTTACCCATCAGAAGCTGAGAGCCTGAGAAAATTTGTCTGATTTTTGGAAAAAGGGGGAAAGACCCCCTTGAAGTCAAATGAGTTTAATCAAAATCACACCATCAGATTTAGCGTATCATAGAACTCTACTGTAGATGTTTTAAGCTCATATCTGCAAAAAAGTGGAATTTTGTAATTTTTACCAGAAGAAAAATCACGGATGCGTGTTTATTTGTTTATGTTTGTTTGTTTTTTTTCCCCAGGGGTGATCATATCGACCGTGTGGGCCTAGAAGGACGGGATAGAGCTCCTTGTATTGGAAATGAAAAGTGAGAATTTTCAATGGAGAGGATGGTTTCCAGGGGATGAAAATTTCAGAAGAAACTTTACACTGGGTGAATTTGTAAGAGTTTATATACAAAATTTCTTTACATGTCTTGCTTTCTCTTTAACGATTCAATTTGACGCGTGGAGATGTTAAGGGTAATTTTCCGGGGTAAATTTTCGCCAGAATTGAATTGTCCAGAGGATACTTCTATGGGGAGGGGGATTTTTCCGTGGAAGTGGAGCCAGGTATCCTAGCATTATTTAAAAAACGACCAGAAATTAAAAAAAAAAGTTTTTTCAACTGAAAGTGAGGAACAACATTAAACCTTAAAACGAACATAAATTATTACGCATATGAGGGGGCAGGACTGCCCCCCTCGTCTTCAACATCTTGCTCTTTGCGCTAAAGTTTAAATTTTGTCCCAATTCTTTAAAAACGATTCCTAGAACGCAAGGGTCATTTAATTAGAAAAATAAGTAACTTTTTTTAAAGTGTCGAAAAGCTGCAGCTTGAAGACCGAGGTGTTGAGGGGGGGGGAACCACCCTCATATACCTAATAATATCTGTTCGTTTTAAGTTTTATTGCTGCTCCTTACTTTCAGTTGAAAAAGCTTGTTTTATTTTCTTTATTTGATGAAACTTAAAGATAAACAATTTTCTGAAGGCAATGGAAAAAGTATGTCAATTAAATTAAAAGTATTTGAAAATGAAAAAAGCAAGTATCAACAAAAAATACACAAAACGATAGCCTACTTACAAATCCTAAAATATAAAGTCCCAGCAATAACTTCTGTTGAGCAATGCCGAAGCATTGGACAGGTATTTTTTTAACAATATCGACAGTTTTAAACTTGGTTATCAAACACCAAAATACTTAATGCCTTTAGACTCAGTGTTAATTTACGTAGTTAATTACGGAATTACGTAGTTAATTCGAGTTCGCTCCCTAGTCAATACCTGGCTCTTTACGCTAAAGTTCGAATTTTGTTCGAATCAGAAACCCCTGAATCACAAAGGCTGGCTAATTAGAATAGATAGCTCTTTTGAAAAGTACTAAAAAAAACTTTAGCGTAAAGAGCAAGGTATTGACTAGGGGGCGAACCCCCTCATATATGTAATAATTTCTGTTCGTTTTAAGTTTTAATGTTACTCCTTACTTTCAGTTCAAAAAACTTGTTTATTTTATTAAATTTCTGGTAGTTTTTTTAAATAACACTGGGAAATCTGGCTTCATAGAAATGTCCCTTCCCCTAAGGAAACATCCTCTAAGGAAAGATCCTCCCCCGTAACCCTTACTCCGACTCCGACCCCCCCCTAGAAAAAAATTCCTCCTGAAAACGCCTGTATACTTCCCAATAACCAATACTATATGTAAACAATGGGTAAAGTTTATAACTTGCAACAATTCCCCCGGGAACTGTGGGGGGATTAATTCATCCTCAAAGACATATTAATTAGACTTTCGACTATGCTGAACAAGATGGCTATCTCAAAATTTTGATTAGGTGGCTTCGGGAAAAAAATGAGGATGGGAGTAGGCCAAGTTGCCCTCCAATTGTTTTGGTCACTTAAAAGGGGCACTAGAACTTTTAATTTCCGTTCGAATGAGCCCTCTTAAGATATTCTAGGACTACTGGATCGATAAAATCACCCCTGGGAAAAAAACAAATAAACACGCATCCGTGATCTTTCTTCTGGCAAAAAATTACAAAATTCCACCTTTTGGCAGAGAGTAGCTTGGAACTAGTACATTAGAGTTCTCTGATACGCTGAATATGACGGTGTGATTTTCATTAAAGTTTTGTGACCTTTAGGGGTTGTTTCCCCCTTTTTTCGAAAATAAGGCAAATTTTCTCAGGCACGAAACTTTTGACGTGTAAGACTTACCTGATGGAACTTATATAATTAATATCAGTATAAAAATCTGATTCTTCCGACATATTTATTGGTATCAAAATTCCGTTTTTTCAAGTTTCGTTTACTATTGAGCTGGGTCACTCCTTGCGTACAGTTTGTTACCCTAACTGTTTGATTGCATGACTGGTTTCCTTGCGTAGTATATAAAAGTGACCATCTAATGCACTAGTACCTATTTTCCTTATTATCGGTCACTATCTTTTGGCAGGCAGCCACCCATGGGGCAACAAACATTTTTTCCATGGTTTTTCCCTATTCTGCTCTCTCGCCTTTGGTTTCCTTATAATTACTTTATAGTCCCAAATTTCCAGGGGGCCAAGCCCCCCTGCCTCCCCCCTTTCCGGTGCCCATGTTTTAAAAATATAAAAATACATTTCCTAAATTTGGAAAAAAAACATTGATATGGCTTAAAATTCTACGCAAATAACACGAATCGCATTTTCAGAACTATAACCAGAGAAAAAGAAACTGATGGCTGAAAATCAAGGTAAAATGTTTGCTTGTCAAAATATCAATAGGTATAGACCTGTCATGTAGGTAAATTTCAGGGCCCTCAAGAGGGAGAAGGAATAGAGGTAGGTACTTCAAAATACCTTCCCAGGACATGCGTTAGCCTGTAGACCCATCCCTGACCCAGCCATTCATTTTCATAACCTAACCTCTTTCCAAGATAGCCAAAAGTAGCTAAAGTAGAATTTTAGCTCCTTTAGGTTTAGTCCAAAGGGACTAAACCTAAGCTATGTAGATTTTGCTATAAAAATATACATTTAAAATTTTTGACGTTATCTCTATAAATAATACTCCGATGCCACCTACCCTTCAATCTCTTACCTATTCTTATATAGGACGGGGTGGTTTACTGAGGTGTTCCTGATCACATGTTTGTCGGATGAAAAGATAATACAATAAAAAATATTTGATGGAGATTATGCAACGAATGTATCTTGCTGGAACATACAATTAACGTGCACTAGCGTCAATTAGGGTGGTAGGGGAGGAGGTATTCCTTCCTCCAAGACAGTTTTTCATCCCCTCCCAAGATTTTGAAAATGTCTGGATTTTTGTATTCTCCTTGATATACGACATTTAATGTATTTTCATTAGAAAACGACAAAACTGCCACGCTCTAGGTTTTGAATTATACTTTTTTATTTCATTTGCAAATATATATGACACTCAAATCATCTGCATCACCTAAGTCTAGGAGAATTTTAACTACCAGTTTGGTCCCTTGCTCTTCCATTGCCATTGTCATGTTCCTTAGGACAAAGTCGATCAAATTCATTACTAAAGCCTTTCTATCGGCTGAATCAAACGCTTGCTCATAATCTGTAAAACTAATGAATAAAGGGATCTGATGACTTAGGCACTCTTTATTATTAATTATTTGCAAAAAACTACGTTTTCTAAAGAGTTAAAGAGGCTGAGTCACAAGTTGTTAAGATTTTTTAAGTCCTGTAGCCTGCAGTCAGTTGGTCGTACTAACACGAATGAAACTGTTTCAATGGCATTTTTTTTAAATCTTCAGAGAATTTGGCAAAGACAACTCAGTCCGTTACAGTTATAATTACAAGCTTGTCTCTGTTCAAGGTACAGTTATGCATTCGGTGTGATTATGCATGATGCAAAAATAGTTGAACCTGAACCTAAACAGCTTGTTTATGCTGATCCCTTCTTCGCTTCCCTATTTTTTCTGTTCAAAAGTGTTAACTTCATCACATTATAGCTTTTTATCGGATAGGGAAAAATCTCCTGTAAAAAATCCAGCAAACAGGTTAAGTACTGTTTCTAATCAAAAAGATGCAATAGGATGTTCTTAAGGTAAAAAATTCAAGCGGACTTTGTTCGTGTTGCAAAGCATTTCTTTGCAAGGGAAAAAGCGGGGTTTGATGGGGGCGGGAGACCGCCAAATTAAAAACTTAACAAAAGAGGCTGCAAAAGCAGGGGGTTTGGGGGCGGCAGCCCCCCAACTGTACCTCCTAATCCCTGTACGTTTTAAGGTTTGAACTTGTGACTCAGCCTCTTTAACTCTTTAGAAAACGTAGTTTTTTTCAAATAATTTCTGCATGTTTTTGTACAGTTTATTACTTATTATTGCTTGACTAACTGTTAGCTGATCGTGTCAGAAGCTAAAGTTGGGGGGATGCAGCCCCCTAAACCCCCTGATCTTGAATATTCTTTTCTTAAGGCTTTTAATTCCTGAATACTCAAATCAAATGCACAGTAAGATATTCTTTTTTCAACTTTTCTTCGAGCATGCGGGTACACGGCACGTTATCAAAGCAGTGGAGACTTACCTGTTAGCTGAAGGCCCACTGTGATATTCTTCTGGAGACGCCTGTTAAGCCGAAGGACTTGATAGATTGGATTTAAAAAAAAAACTGAGTTTCTTTTTAAAACTTTAAATTTAAGAGATACTACTTTAAATTCAATACACAAAAAAATTTACTCTGACGGGGAATCGAATCCTGGTCTTCCGCATGACAGACAGGAATAGTGACCACTGTACCATCAGAGACTCTTGTTAAATCATTTTTAGTCTCTGCAATCTATTTTCGACGCAAGCGAATACAAAGTAAGATTTTCGTTTTTCGACAAAAAAAAAACTTCTGGGAAAGAGCTGGAATTTATGGAAGCTTGCAGTCGGTTTTGTCAGGTTAAGAGGACTATTTTGATCTAATTTAATAATGAAATACTAGGCTCTTAGGAATTTCAAAAATTAACATGGGCTCTTATAGGAAAACGAGGTTTTTCGTAAATGTAAATAAGGGGGATAATTTTTGCGGTCTGAAAATATCAAAAGGCCCTAATAGGTCGAATTCCGCTTTGAATGAGTCCTCATTCACCAGGATCCTTTGCCAACTGTGGCCTGTAGGCGTGTCAGATAAAAAAAAATAACTTGATGAACAATAAATGGCTAAATTTGGTTTTTGGAAAACAGGGAAGCAGTGATCGGATTGAGCTGAAATTTTTAGGATTAGCTCCCAGGCCCTAGAAAAGCTTATCCTCTGAATTTCAGCCCGATCGGACAACCTTAAAGGGGGGCTGTGGTGGGAGGGTCAAAACTTCCGGCCCACTTTCCCCCATGAAGATAAAGTTGGATGGGGGTGAAATTTTACATGTTTCTTAGTTTGAGCTTAGGCTACAAAATGCAATCACCGCCGTCTCTCTGCGACGACTAGGACCGGAAATAGCTTAACATGGTGGTGGGTCGCCTCTTTAAAGAGGCACAAGTATGCCTCCTTGATCTAATAATGAAAATCTGGTCAATGCATCCTCTCAGCTACCTAAACCCACACCACTCTTGTTTTAAAACTTTATTTACAACATCTCTAAGTCTAAAAAGTAACATCATACATCATACAAAGTGATTTGCTTCCTACAGATACCAAGCTAATGTCTATATCTACCACACTCAACCTTATCACCTTTCTTATAAAGGGGTTTGACTAAAGTTTTCCTAAAATAGATAGGTACGTCCCCTTTTCCAAAAATCATATTCATAATCTTTAGTTGTTCATCTCTAACTTCACAATCACTAAATTTCAAAAACTCATTTACCACACCATCAGCACCTGAGATCTTTTTGTTTCTTAATCTCTTTAGTAGGCTACTGTCTCTATAACATACTGTTTCAGCAACTTTTTCCCGCAAAATAAGTCTTACTTCACTTTCGAATTTTCACAAAGTTTTTCGTTCTTTTCTATATCATTTCCTGTAACTTAATCACCATTTAAGACATTCTCAAATTCGTTTGTATATCTCTCTTTAACACTTTCTTTATCGCTAATTGAGGCCCTGTTCCTATCTTTAATTGGGCCTTATAATATTTTACTGTTATGCGGTCTTTCTTCATCCTCCAAATTTTCGGCTGTTTTATCCATGACCTCCACTTCGTCCCTTTTTAATTCATATTTTAACCTTGTCTCTACTTTCCTTACATTCTGCTTATTCAAATAAGATATATTATTCAAATGCTTTTTGCACAAACCCCTGCTCTTTTCTACTAAGTTTAATACGTTTTCAGTAATTTTCCTAGCTGTGCTTATAACTTCCTCCCTAAGATACCGTTAGCTACTTTACAAAGCATTTTCAAAAAAAAAAAAAATTTTCTGCATTGACAAATTTTACACTTTTCATTTTTATATTCAACTGTTCCTAGGATATTTCTCTCAATTCTCATCCAGGAGGTCCCCTAAAAAAAAAGTCATGGATACGTTCTTGATCATATTAGTACCATATCAGGGCCAGTTTATGACGATTACTATATTAGTTTAACTAGTTTCTTATGCCTACAAATATGCAGCAGTCTATAATCATTAGCGGAATGTGATTATGACTTCCACCAATATCTTTGCTTTCTTATGACTTTTTCCTGATAATATTTAGAACTTTAATTTCTAAATTAAAAGTTGGCCAAAGGTTGTAATATAGAATATTAATATAAGCTATATATGTCAGTCTCGACGTGAGGATTTCTTGTATAGTAAATTTTTGTACTAAAGGGTTTGAGTTTGATCACTAGAAGATTGTGTTCCCTGAGAAAAAAAAATTCAATAAGATAAAGGGGGAATAAGTAAATGCATACGTTCAGACCCGCAAAATACCCTAATTTTGTTTTCGGTACAAATCAAGCTCGTCAATGAGTGAGGTAGTATTACCACTACAAACTGCCTATTGCAGTACCGGGCCACCAAAGGCCAGCAAAGCCATACACCCTGATTCTCAAGCCTATGCTCTTCAGAGCTTCAATCTCTACTCCCTCCCACAAAAATCCCACATCCTTTATTGTTTATAATTATGAATGGTTTAGCATGACTTCTTTTCATCCCATTCAAAGATGTATGGCTCTTTCCAAAGTGAAGTAGCAAGGTAAATCAAAAGACATCATCTGTTACCCGTTTATCAAAATGGTCTATCTGTAACATTTAGGCAGTGGCTTGGTATACCAAGTTGAAACTTTCTGAGGGTGATGCCGAGGGGTGGGGTAAGTGGACGTTTGACCATGCTTTGGGGGAGAGGGTAGAAATAAATTAGAAGATATTATATACATCCTGGTTATCAAAATACTGCATTTGCAATGCCTTCGGAACAATGTGGAAGGGAGGTTAAACTTTTCTAGTAATCCAGCATCACAAAGGCGAGGTTCACATAGACTTTAAATATTGCGCTGGGGGAGGGGTGATGAAAATGTGATGTCTCTGATCTACCTGTTTTCGCACAATAATCCCCTATCAGAATTAGATTTTATTAGACGGTATATTGGACGAGGTTATGCTAAACGCCATTCGATCTTCTTTTTTTTAACATAGATCAGCTTTAAAAGGCCTTAGTACAGAAGATGACATGAGATTACGCAATTTTTTATTTCATACGTTTCATAATTTCCCTCTCCATGCACCCAAAATTCTGTAGCAAATTGTTTTTGAAAATGTGCACTACAAAACTGACGCTTATCGAAAATTTTGACTAAACATTGAAATTATGTCTAAAATTTAAATTATAATCCAGCATTTTTATTCTACAGCAGATAAATTGAAATAATAGACTTTTCAACAATTGATGATAATAACCAATAATAGTGCTAGTCAATTAAAGACGATTATAAATTAATTTTTTTAATGTTTTCCAAAAAAAAGTTTTTCAAAGAAAAGTTACGAGCCAAATTAAAACCTAAGGTGGTCATTGACATACAGACACGCAAACACCCACAAAGACAGATAGGTAGAGAGAGAGAGAGAGACGAGCAAACAGCCGCACAGATATACAAGCATAGTAAAAGAGAAAGACAAAAACACCTACAAACACAAAGAGTCAGACACACAAAGACACAAAGAGAAACACAGTAACATGCAAATAGCCACCCTGACACACAGGCATAGTGAGAGAGAGAGAGACACAAAAACACCTAAAAACACACAGAGTCAGACACACAAATACAGACACTGAAACATGCAAACGCCCGCTCAAAAACAAAGGCATAGTGAGAGATACAAGTGAACAGCCACTCAAACACACAGGCAGAGTGAGTGAGTGAGAGAGAGAGAGAGAGAGAGAGAGAGAGAGAGAAAGAGAGAGAGAAGAGAGAGAGAATAATACATACAAACATACAGAGTAAGACACACAAACACACAAAGACAGTCACGGAAACAATCAAACACACTCTCAGACACACAGGCATAGTGTGAGAGAGAGAGAGAGAGAGAGAGAATAAAAGCTAAAAACACACAGAATCAGACACGCAAACACACAGACAGACAAGGAATCATAAAAACACTCGCTCAGACACAAAGGTATAGTGAGAGAGACAAACATACAACCGCTCAGACACACAGGCATAGGGAGAGAGAGAAAGAGAGAGAGAGAGAAATACCACACGGGCATAGTGAGAGATAGAAAGAGAGACAGAGAGAGAGAGAGAGAAAGAGAGAGAAACACTACAAACACACAGAGTCAGACAAAAAAAAAACACACACGGAAACATGCAAACACCAGCTCAGACACACAGGCATAGTAAAAAAGACAAGCAAACAGCCGCTCATACACACAGGCATAGTGAGAGAGAGAGAGAGAGAGAGAGAGAGAGAGAGAGAGAGAGAGAGAGAGAGAGAGCGAGAGAGAGAGAGAGAGAGAGAGAGAGAGACAGAGAGAGACACCTACAAACACACAGGGTCAGACACACAAACACACAAAGTCAGACATAGAAACATGCAAACACCTGCTCAGACGCACAGGCATAGTGTGTGTGAGAGAGAGAGAGAGAGAGAGACAAAAACACCTTCAAACACACAGAATCAGACACACTAACACAAAAAGACAGACACAGAAACATGAAAACAACCGCTCAGACACACGGACATAGTGAGAGAGACAAGCAAACAGCCGCTCTGACACACAGACATAGTGAGAGAGAGATAGAGAGAAAAACACCTACAAACACAAAGAGTCAGACACAAAAACAGACAAAGAAAGACACGGAAATATGCAAACACCCGCTCAGACACACAGGCATGGTGAGAGAGAGAGAAAGAGAGAGTTGGGCTCAAAACCCCTATGCCTTTCCAAGGCCAGAACATAATTTGCACTTCCTGAAAAAAATACAAATGAATGTGCATTGTCAGTTTAATGTACATATACTGATATTTAGTAATCAAAATGTTAATATTATTTGATTTATTAAAGTTATAAAAGTAAAAACATTTATATTTTTTTCAGTAAAGTGCAAATTTTGTTCTGGCCTTGGGAAGGCATAGGGGTTTTGAGCCCAACTTATGTTAATTTCTTTTCGTTTTAAGTTTGACTCGGTTATTTATTGTAATTTCTGTTTTATTTTGGGTTTCATTTATTTATCGATGCTGATTTGTGGTAGTTTCACGTTTGGTAGATTATTTTATTTTATTTTTGCTAATTTTTTTGTTTAATGGAGTTCTTTACTTTTCTTTGAAACACTTATTTTGTGGAAAAAGTTTTTTTAATTAATTTCTCTTCGTTTTATATTGACATAGTCGTTTCAGAGAAAAAGAAAATGATACTTTAAATTTTTTTCGTTTGTTTAAGAATTTATAGTTTGGCCTGCTATTTGTATGCAGGAGAAAAATTTTCAGCAATTTTTAACAATATACACCCTCTTAAAAATCTGGACACAAATAGCAGTGTTTAATATAGTTTAATACCTTCTTTAGTTGACCTGAAATGGAAAACTTTATACCATTCGCAAAAAAATCTGTTTACTTTCTTTGATAGCTTGGATACACTTACGCTTTTTTGATTTGGTTAAATTTTAAGAGCAGAAGCAGCCCCGAAAGTTTGAACCTAATACCCTCAGTCGTTCTTGGGATACTGCTGAGATGCCTTATTGGGAATTAGCATTAACACAGTGCTTTTCGATTTAATATTAGGGCAACGTTTAGTTTTTAAACATAAAGTCAAATGAGAGGGTGGGCGTGGGAGGGGGATTAGTTTCCCTCCAATCACTTTCGACTATTAAAAAGGGCATCAGCCCTTTCTATTTTCAATCGAATGAGCCCTTTTCGAAGTTTCTACGACAACTCCTTCGATACAAAGTGCCCTGGTCTAAACAACATAAAACAACTAAAAACTAATACTTTATACCCATATCGATCTTTACTATAAAAATGTCAAGCCTTCCAATCACTTTCAACTATTAAAAAGGGCACTAGGCGTTTCGATTTCATATCGAATGAGCCCTTTTTGAGTTTCTAAGACAACACTTCCTACAAACACCTTATATGCTCCCAGGGAATAAATTAAAACCCTTACCCTAAGGGCTGTGAGGGTGGTTGTCATCCTCTAAGACCTAATTTCCGGAACTTTTAACTACGTTAAACAAAATGGCTATCTCAAAATTTTTATTGGACATGTATGGGAAAATGTGGGCGTGAGAGGGGCGTTAGTTTTTCTCCAATCTCTTTAAACTATTAAAAAGGCACTAGCCCTTTCAATTTCCAATCAAATGAGCCCTTTTGAAGTTTCTACGACAACGCTTTCAATAAAAACCTTATATGTCCCCAGGGGATAACGTACAACCCTCGCCCTGAGGGCTGGGGGAGGGGGTTGTCATCCTCAAAGACCTAATTTCCAGGACTTTCTATTACGTTCAACAAAATGGCTATCAGAAAATTTTGATTGGATGTGTTTGGGGGAATGGTGGGCGTCAGGGGGGAGGTTAGTTACCCTCCAATCACTTTCAACTATTAAAAGGGCACTAGCCCTCTTAATTTCCAATTGAATGAGCCCCTTTTGAAGTTTTTACGACAACTCTATCATTAAAAACCTTATATGCCCCAGGGCATAACTTATAACCCTTTTCCAGGAGACTGGGGGGGGAGTGTCCTGCTCAAAGGTATAATTTCCTGAACTTTAAATTGCATGGAAAAAATAGCTATCTCAAAAATTTGATTGGATGTGTTTGGGGAAATGGTGGGCATGGAAGGGGTGTTTGTTGCCTTCCAATTACTTTTGACTTTTAAAAAGGGCACTAGCCATTACAATTTCAAATTGAATGAGCCCTTTTTCAAGTTTCTATAACAACGCGTTCCATTAAAATTGTATATGCCCACAAGGCATAACTTACAACCCTTGTCCGGAGGGCTGTGAGAGGGTTTTCATCCTCAAAGACCTAATTTACAGAACTTAAAACTACATTGAATAAAATGGCTATCTCAAAATTTTGATTCGATGTGTTTGGGGAAAAAATGAGCGTGAGAGGGGGTTAGTTGTCCGCCTATCACTTTCAACTATTAAAAAGGGCACTAGCCCTTTGAATTTCCAATCGAATGAGCCCTTTTCAAGGGTTCTATGACAACTGCTTCGATACAAAATGCCCGGCTATGGAGAAAAAAGCAACAACAAAAACATATTTTTTGTATATATATTGATTGGATGTGTTTGGAGAAAAGATGGCCGAGAGAGGGGGTTTAGTTGCCTTCAAATCACTTTCGACTATTAAAAAGGACACTAGCCCTTTGAATTTCCAATCGAATGAGCCTGTTTTGAAGTTTCTACGACAACACCTTCTATTAAAAACCTTATATGACCCCAGGGCATAACTTAAAACCGTTGCTCTGAGAGTTATGGGGGAGTGTCCTCCTCAAAAACATATTTTCTATCTGGAAATCAATTACGCTGAACAAAATGTCTATCTAAAATATTGATTGGATGTGTTTGGAGAAAAGATGGGAGTGAGATGGGTGTTAGTTGCTCTCAAATCACTTTCGACTATTAAAAAGGGCACTAGCCCCTTTAATTTCCAATCGAATGAGCCCTTTTCCAAGTTTCTGCGACAAAGATTTCAATAAAAACATTGTATAGCCCCAGGGCATAACTTATAACCCTTGCCCTGAAGGATGTGGGGGGAGTGTCATGCTCAAAGGTGTAATTTCCTGAACTTTGAACCGCGTGGAACAAAATCGCTATCTCAAAATCTTTATTGGATGTGTTTGAGAAAATGGTGGGCGTGGAAGGTGTTTTGGTTGCTTTCCAATCAATTTCTACTATTAAAAAGACACTAGCCATTTAAATTTCTAATCGAATGAGCCCTTTTTGAAGTTTCTACGACAACGCGTTATATAAAACCGTATATGCCCCCCTGGGCATAATTTACAACCCTTGCCCTGAGGGCTTTGGGGGAGGGGTTCGTCATCCTCAAAGACCTAATTTCCAGAACTTAAAACTACGTTGAATAAAATGGCTATCTCAAAGTTTTGATTAGATGTGCTTGGGGAAAAGGTGGGCGTGAGAGGCGGGTTAGTTGCCCTCTAATCACTTTCGACTATTTGAAAGCCCTTGGAATTTCCAATCGAATGAGCCTTTTTTAAAGTTTCTACGACAAAGCCTTCTATAAGAAACTGTATATGCCCCCAGGGCATAACTTACAACCCTTGCCCTAAGGGCTTGCCCTGATGGGGGACTGTCCTCAAAAACATAATTTCTATCTGGAAATCAACTACGCTGAACAAAATGGCTATTCTCAAAATATTGAGTGGATGTGTTTTGGGAAATGGTGGGCGTGGAAGGGGTGTTGGTCAACTTCCAATCACTTTCGACTATTAGAAAGGGCACATGCCACTCCAATTTCCAATTGAATGAGCGCTTTTTCGAAGTTTCTACGACAACTTCTTCGATACGAAGTACCCTGCTCCAAAGGAAAAAATTAATAAATAACACATTGTGCCAACATCGTTCTTATATGCCCCCAGGGCATAACTTTAATCCCTTGCCCTAAGGACTGTGGGGAGTGTCCTCCTCTTTACTTAGTCCCCGTTTCTTGTCTCGTTCTCGAGTGTTCCCGTTCTTTACTTAGGCAGCGCGATCGCGCTACCTATGATTTATGCGACAACTTTCTATATAAAGCATATATGCCCCCAGGGCATAACTTACTACCCTTTCACTGAGGGCTCTGAGAGGGTTATCATCCTAAAAGACCTAGTTTTGCGGAACGTTCAACTACGTTGAACAAAATGAATATCTCAAAATTTTAATTCGATGTGTTTTGGAAAATGGTGGGCGGTAGAGGGGCGTTAGTCGCTATCCAATCACTTTCAACTATTAAAAGACACTAGCCCTTTCAATTTCCAAGTGAATCAACTCTTTTGAAGTTCCTACGACAGGGCTTTCAATAAAAACTTTATATGCCCCAGGGCATAACTTACAACCCTTGCACTTTGGGCTCTGAGGGGGTTATCATCCTAAAAGACCTAATTTCCAGAAATTTCAACTACATTGACCAAACGGATATCTCAAAATTTTAAGTCGATGTGTTGGGAAAATCGTGGCCGTGAGAATGGCGTTAGTCCCTATCTAATCACTTTCAACTATTAAAAAAGGCACTAGCCCTTTCAATTTCCAATTGAATGAGCCCTTTTGAAGTTTCTACGACAACGCTTTCAATAAAAAACACTATATGCCCCCAGGGCATAGCTTACAACCCATGCCCTGAGGGATGTGGGGGGAGGGGTTGTAATCCTTAAAGACCTAATTTCCAAAACTTTCAACTACGTAGAATAAAATAGTTATTTAAAAATTTTGGTTGGATGTGTTTGGGGAAAAGTGAGAGTGAGAGGAGGGTTAGTTGCCCTCAAATCACTTTCGACTTTTAAAAAGGGTACTAGCCCTTTGAATTTTAAATCGAATGAGCCCTTTTTCAAGTTGCTACGACAAAGATTTCAATAAAAAACCTTATATGCCCCCAGGGCATAACTTATAATCCTTGCCCTGAAGGTTGTGGGGGAGTGTCCTCGTCAAAAATATGTTTTCTATCTGGAAATCAACTACGCTGAACAAAATGGCTATCTCAAAATTTTTATTGGATGTGTTTCGGGGAATTGATGGGTGTGGGGGGCTAGTTGCCCTCCAATCACTTTCGACTATTAAAAAGGACACTAGCCCTTTGAATTTCCACTCAAATGAGCTTTTTTTTAAGTTTCTAAGACAACACTTTCTATTAAAACCTCATATTCCCCCAGGGCATAACTTAAAACCCTTGCACTGAGGGTTGTGGGGGAGTGTCCTCCTCAAAAACAAATTTTCTATCTTGAAATCAACTACGCTGAACAAAATAATTATCTAAAAATGTTGATTGGATTTATTTGGGAGAATGATGGGCATGAGGGGTTAGTGGACTTCCAGTCCCTTTTGATTATTAAAAAGGCTACTAGCCACACTAATTTTCAATCTACTGTGCACTTTACAAACTTTCTATGACGATTCCTTTAATCCGAAGGGCCTAGCTATGGAGAACAAAAAAACATTGTGGCAATACCATGCTATACTGCGGCAGCGCTAGCGCGCTGCCTATGATATTTGATTATTGAAGCTAGTCCGGTTTCTAACAACGATATGTACTAAGCTTGGAACTTCTTGATTTTCTTTTTAAGGTTTTTGAATTGTTGCAATCCCTTGACAAAATAGGGAATCATCATTGTAATGATTGTAAATTTTCGTTTTTTGGGCCTTCCTGCTGATATTTTATAACTGATTGCGTTCAAACTTCTATGCTTAATCACGTAGTGAGTTGATTTTATCAAACAAAAAGCAAACTAGTTTTAAATTTTTAAGGTATTTTTCTAGTTTGGATTGAAACTTTAAAATTATTGCTCAGGCACCGTAAATATCTTTGTATATTATATAATATAAACTACATATAAATATCTTTGTAGTTTTTTTCATGTTTTAAAAAGACATTGCTTATCAAACAGTTCGTGGTAACGAACTGTAAGTAAGGAGCGACCCGGCTCAATGATAACCGAAACTGTAGAAAACAGGTTTTTGATACCAATAGATACATCAAAAGAATCAGATTTTAATTCTGATTTTAAATATGTAACTTTTATCAAGTTTAGTGCTACCCATCAAAAGTTACGCGCCTGAGAAAATTTGGCTGATTTTCAAAAAAAGGGGGAAAGACCCCCTAAAAGTTATAGAACCTTAATGAAAATCACACCATCATATTCAGCGTATCAGAGAACCCTACTGTAGAGGTTTCAAGCTCCTATCTACAAAAAATGTGGATTTTTGCATTTTTTGCCAGAAGAAAGATCACGGATGCGTGTTTATTTGTTTGTTTATTTGTTTTTTTGTTTGTTTTTTTCCCCAGGGGTGATCGTATCGACCCAGTGGTCCTAGAATATCATGGGAGGGCTCATTGGAACGGAAATTAAAAGTTCTAGTGCCCTTTTCAAGTGACCAAAAAAATGGAGGGCAACTAGGCCCCCTCCCACGCTCATTTTTACCCAAAGTCACCCGATCAAAATTTTGAGATAGCCATTTTGTTCAGCATGGTCGAAAATATGATAAAAATGTGTTTTAGGATGACTTGATCCCCCAAAGTCCTCAGGGGGAGGGCTGAAAGTTATGAACTTTACTCAATGTTAACATATAGTATTGGTTATTGGGAAGTATACAGACTTTTTCAGAGGAGATTTTTTCTGGTAGGTGGGGGCCGGCGCGGGGCGGGGGCTATAGGGAAGGAGCGTTCCAGGAAGGACGTTTTCCTGGGGGCAGGGAAATTGCCATGAAGGGGGCGCCGGACTTGCCAGCATTATTTATTGGTTATTGGGAAGTATACAACCATTTTCAGGAAGGATTTTTTCTGGAGGGGGGGCTAGAGGAGGGGATTACTCTGGAGAATATTTCCGTGGAGGATGTTAGTAGAAGTGACCCTATTGACCCCATTGCTCACCCCTGCTGCCACCTATAACTTTTTTTCACCCCAAATAAGGGCATAGCCTCCCTAGGGAGAAAGATTGCGTAATCAGTCAATGACCTCTTTTTCCAAAGTCGATTTATTTGATGTTCCTATGTGTAATAACTCCGAAATGAAGGTTGCACATGCGCATTGAATTCTAACGGGAACAATGTTATTGATCTAGGACTTGAGGGGGAAGTGAATTTCCGATAACTTAATTGCGTAAACGATCGTGAGTGCCATGATATCCAGAAATAGTATTTATTGTTGTTACTCGAGGCAATGTTATGAGTGTCCTGTAAACAGTTAGATCACGGGCTTTCCTCTCAGCCAATCAGCGGGCTTTGTTTACATATGGTTTTCCCCGTTACATACCAATTCGCCCTTGAGATTTTGTACAAAACCGACATGCACTGTGATTAAATTATCAGAAAGTATTTTGACACAATGGATAGAACACATGAAATTATTGATGAACTTGAAGCCTTGGCAACTTCAATTTACCATGTAAGTTCTGTTTTCATTATTTTTATTTTCAAATAAAATTGTTTTCCATGGTCCCCCTCTACTATATTCGAGTAAACCCCCCCCCCCCCACATACAATACAAATATCACTTTACAATCTTTATACTCACAAGGAAAACATAAAATATATTCTTTTACCCTCAAAACCTAACCCCATCCCCCATTGTTTTACAACCAAAATTCCAGCAAAAAGAAATAATTTTCTTTCGAAAAATTATAGCCTTTCTCTATTGTGATATAAAGTGTCTACTGACTTCCGTCACTGTTGTTATTAATCCGCTCTGGTTTGACACAAGGCTCTCCGGCGCGAGGCATAGAATTAGTTCTGACCCTTTTTAAAGCATTTCCTGCTCATTAGCAGTTTAGTTTCCAAGGATTTCACAGATTCAAAAGGACCCGACAAAAAACATGTTTTTATTTATTGTATAACTGAAAAATAATCATAGCTTAGAAAAATGCTTCTTTTTTTGACTAACTATAAACATTTTCAACGTTTAGTATTAGGGGGGGGGGATTTTCTTCAAACAAACTAGGCAGGCTTTTGAACGACTCAGTGAGCCATAATTCTCAGATTCAAAAAAGGATGCAATTAGTATATTTCACGAAATTTTTTACGTTGTGCTTTCTTAGTGATAAACCAAACAAAATTATATGGATGAGGGTACTAACTTTCTTTCTGTAAAAAAAGGGGCAAATTATTTTGATACTAATTTTTTCTCTTCTTTTTAAGGCAAATTGACAACACTGTGCAACCCTCCAGGAACCTAACACCCATGAACATCTAAAAAACTATGTCTGAAAACCCAAACAGCTAATTAAATATTCTAATTCATGATTTCAGGCATTACTAATATGAATTGTAAAGAAAACTATGAATTTTGTCATAATTTTTTGAACGAAATGTCTTTTTGTTTATCCAACAGGTGAATTCAAGAAAGAATTTGCTACTTAACCAATGTCTCTTGTAGGCGTCAAATCTATTAAGTTTCTGAGTAAATTCTTTGTATTGTTGATGCAAGCATCCTATTCTTTAATTACCCGTGAGGCATTCTTAACCATCGCAATACCTTTACACAAATACCTTTTCGCAAAATATTCGCAAATCTCGTAAACTAAAGAAGTAATTACCCTTTTCAAAAACATTAGTCCTTCTATTAATGAACCCATGAAACGAAACCAGTCTGATAGCATCACACAATCTCGCTCTTAGTTCCAAAAATGGAATGCATGTAGCGTTCGTAGTAATAGGTTTAAAAACCTATTAGCCAAGTTTAAAAAAAAACCCTACTAATCAACTTACAGATGAATGATCACGGATTTAACCTAAAAAAAAACTTGTATATCATGAACTAGAAATCTACGTCAGAAAAACTTGTCCTTAAATTGCGTAAATCTCTTGGCAAAGATGTAATGACCTCCTCTTGGCAAAGGTGTAATGACCTGTAGAATAGGACTACCAGAAAAACCTGTTTGGTACGGGAGGGCCATAGAAATGCTACCTCTTACTCTACTTATGCTCAGTGGAAAACAAGTGACGGGTGACAGAATATACTTGACTCATATAGTTTGGGCTATATATTTGCACATTAGGGGGTGGGGTAAAGTATTTAGAAAGCGTCAAGTTAAAAAACAATTCTTACTTCATAATATGCTGAATAATTGTAGCTAACGGTTGTAGAATAATTGTAGAATAATTGTAATTCATGGCAATCTTCCAAAATCTCTTCAAAAAACTCCTCAGTTTATTTCTGATTCAGCTCCATATAACCTTCGTTCGTCACATAATATCTGCATTCCTCCTACTCCCACTGTGCGGTCAGATTTCAATCCCCTCATCGCTTGTCAGGTTTGGAACTCCCTGCCTTCTTCAGTACAGAAATGCCACTTGTTTGGCACTTTCAAGAGGATTCATAAGGACCATTTAGTTAAGAATCAAACAGATTCTTTTTTTTGTTTTTTTTTTTTTTTTTTTTTTTTTTGGGAGTTGTGTCCCCTGAATGTTTAGTTGTGTTTTATGGTGGTCTTCTCTGATGTATGACTCTCAGGTCTCAGGTATGGTTTCTTTTTATTTTTATATGTTGTCGGGCGTTTGATTTCCTTTTTATGGTTTGGAATATATTGTATTTTCTTTTTTTTTCTCTCATTCCCCCTTGTATCCCTGGTCATGGAGCCTTTCAAGGGGGATTATGATTGTGGTGATTTAATTGTGTGTATTGATTGGATCTTTCAATGTAGGCCTATTTTAATGTTTTTTCTATTGATTTAGTGTTTGATTTAAACGATATGTATTCCCCCTCTATTACAGGCCTATGAGCCTTTGGGGGATTAGCACAATTTATTTTCTTGTATGATTAATTGATTATGAATAAATGTTATCTTATCTTATCTCTTATCTTAACACATTTTGTATGCAAAACCGCTATACTTTATCCCCTCCACCCTCTAATGTGCAAAAATATAGCCCAAATTTGTCTATAAAGTATTATATTTTCATTATATTTTGGTATATTTCGTAGGACTGACCTAATTTCACTTCTCGAGTGTGTGTCATTATTCACTCAAGTACCGAAAAAAATATTATGCTAGAAGATCAGCACCATCACAATCTTCGATGCCAACAAATTGTGGCATAAAACCCAGTAAAAACCTATAAAGATGCCGTAAACTACCGAAGTGCGATTTATGAGTCATTGGGACCCTTCAACTCTGTATGTATTCACTGTGGAGTCCTCCATTATCCCACAGGAAAAGTAGCCAACAAGGAGGATTTACTTGGGGTCTACTGCCTGCTTGGTGGAATTGCATTCCTGCATCAACAATTTCCGAATGGATGTGTTTGGTCTGTCGCTTGCTCTTTAAAGAGTTCCACAAATACAAAACTGGAACTTATGTTTTGGCTCAGCTTCATTCAATGTAAGCGATGATAGAACCAAAAATAGTCATAATGTTTTCAGCTTCAAAATAGCTGGACAAATTCATCACAAAATCAATTTACCGGCACATCCATCACAGACCCCTGAAGGTGATTTTGAAACATATTCATATTGCCAAAAGTACTTAGATCCCAATGGAGATGTTTAAGAATACCTTTCACATCTTTTAAATTATTAGATCACTCGTAACCCAACAGATCTCTAGAAAGAAATATTTTGAGACACAAAAAGCTATGCTATATATATATATATGTGTGAGACACATAGCATTATATATATATATATATATATATATATATATATATATATATATATATATATATATATATATATATATATATATATATATATATATATATATATATATATATATATATATATATATATATATATATATATATATATAGAGAGCCCCGCAAGAAAACTTCCAATCGGGCCCCGCACCTAGTCGATCCAGCCCTGTCAGTAATAAGGACACTAAGCATTTGACATCTCTGCAGCCTGAAAATTCTTTTTAGCACTTTGGCTTCCTCTTCCCCCTAAAAAATTTATAAGCTTTAGATTTACATGAGGGGTCAAGTGGGCTTAAAACTCCCCTCGTATTTAGACTAAAGTAACTTTATTCTTAGTAGCAAATTTATCTAAAAGAAAACTTTCAATGTCAAAAAATTGTTATAAAACGGGTGAACTATAGTGTAAAGAATGTTGGTATAAGAGGGGGAACTGACTTATATTTTTGGACAACCTTGAATATGATGTTACAGAGGAGAAAAAATTGTGAATAACTACTTTTTAATGAAAGGGTTGAGCGATGTTACAAAAAAAAAACAGAAATTATCTCTTGTAAAAGGGGGGGGGAGGATGACACAAAACATATATATGGGAGGAAGACACTACATATAGAGGAATGTGCTAAACTTTAAATTATCGTTTCAGTGCATCAAGAATGAGTGCTCTAACAGGAAAAAATGGTCTAACACTTTATCACAACAAATTGATTTGCCACAAAAAATTGTAGCACAAAATCACAAAAATGATAGGGCAAACATTTTGCATTATTTAATTGTGACAATAGAAGTTCAAATGTGCATAAGAACATTCAGGAAAAAAAAACAATTACTAACACCAACTGGCTACTAAATCAGTTTCTGGGAAGTGCCATTGATTCTGTAGCATAAAGAGCAGAGGGTCAAAGGGGGGACAGCGTTTTTCATATAGGCTTATTTACATATATTTGAAGATTTAACGTCTTCCCTACTTTCATTTGAAACAAAATTGTTTTTAAAAAAAATATAATTCGTTCAAAGGTCGCCTCTTTTTCTCCAGATCTTTCTCTGCTAATGGCTCTTTCAGATGTAAAGGAAAAAGTCAAAATCCTTAATGTATGAGAGGATTCTCTTAAGGCTTTCCATGAAGGGTGAAAGCATTTTCAGATAGGATTTTTTTAAATTTATCCTTACGGTTGGATAGCATATTTTCTACCCAGTAAAAATTTTATTCATTAAAGAAGTATTATATTAGGTAAGGTTCCCTAAAACATCAACATTTTCGTAAAAGCCTTTTCAATTTCCTACTTTTTTGCAATTAAACGGCTATTAAAAAAGATATCGTGGGCCTTTCAAACCGCTCAAAATTTAGTCTAGACAAGTCGAACCAGTTTTTTACAAGCTATATGAAAAAATTAACCTTGTGCTTATCGCTGAAAAGTGTGAATGTTTAGTTTTTAAAGCCAAACACCGAAGTACAGATCTGAGCTATAGTTCTTTTTCAGTTTAGCTTATTCCTGAGTTGCGTTTGCTTGGGATTAGTATTTGCTACTTTATTTCAGCTATCTGTTGTAGTGCACTTTTAGACGTTAAAAATAAACTTAAAGCACGTTATGCTAAAATTGTTACAAATCGTGACCAGCACTCTCGTAAGGCTATGGCTAGACTTCGCTCAACATATTGTGACTGTTACATTCTTTTTCTGTCAGGCGCTTTACTGAAAACGAATTATATTACAAATATTTTCTTTTGTACTTATTACAACATTGAATAAAACTACAGTGAAATGAAATCTTGAACTGATAAGCTTTCAACAATCAATGCTATTATATGTCAAATATTCAGTTTAACTTTATTAGTTCTTTCCATGACTGTTCAAAACATATATGGTTTTCACTACAAACAAGATTTTGACCACTGCTTCTTTTCCTAACTGTAAAAGTCTAAAGCCTACTGTGTCATTGGCGATTTACTGAAAACCAATTATATTGCAAATATTTTCTTTTGTACCTATTATAACATTGAAAATAAAATGAAAATTATAGTGAAATAAAATATTGAACTGGTGATCTTTCAGCAATTAATATCCCTATCTATCAAATATTCCGTTTAATTTTATTAGTTCTTTCCATGACTGTTCAAAACACATATAGTTTTCAGTAAAAAGCCAATGACCTAGTAGGCTTTAGACTTTTACTGTTAGGAAAGGGGGCAGTAGCCAAGCTCTTGTTTGTAGTAATTTTTGTTCGTTTTAAGCTTGATTTACTTATTCAGTTTAAGCTTTACTAATTTTAAGATTCATAAATTCATTTATATTAGCACATGTTGTATGTGTCTTTGCTATGATTGCTTATTTGATTTCTGTTCATTTTGGGTTTCTTTTATTCTTTAATAGTAATTTCTGGTCATTTTGAGTTTGAATTTTTATACTTTTCTTTGAAAAACCTATTTTTGCGAAGTTGTTTTAAGTAAGTTCTGTTCGTTTTAAATTGCCAAAATTTCAAGTTTTTCAAAATTCCCTATTTCAAAGTTTCATCTGAGTGTCAAAACTAGCATCACAGTAGCAATATCAAAGTAACAATAGGCAACTTGCATTAATCAAGGCTCTTGCCCCGTAAATCAAATTTGTCCCTTAAATCAGAAAATCCAAGAATCAGAGTAAACAAAGTATCAAAGTAACAATAAGCAACTTGCAAAACTCGCAGCCCTTGCCCCGAGGGCTGGGGAGGTTCAACCCCAAAAGTATAGTTATTTAGTCTTTGGACTATTTTGAATAAAATGGCTATCTCAAAATTCTCACCAGATTCCTTTGAGGAAAAGGGGTGGATGGGGGGGGGGGCTGGTTGCCGTTTGATCACTTTGACTCTTAAAAAAACTAGAAGTTTCAAATTTCGAACGAATGAGCCCCTCCAAAGTTAATAGGACCACCCCTTCCACAAAAATCTTATACATAAACAAGGGCAGTTTGCATAAGTTACAGCCCTAGCCCCAGGGGCTGTAGGGGAGTTTTCAATCCCTAAGCTATAGTTATTTGAATTTTCGACTATTTGGAACAAAATCGCTATTTCAAAATTTTGACCCGATGCATTTGGGGGGAAAAGGGCTCGAGGGGTGGTGGTGGTTACCTTCTGATAACTTTCGACTCTTAAAAAGGGCACAAGAAGTTTCGATGTCCAATTGAATGAGCCTTTTCCAAAGATTATACGACCACCCCTTCAATAAGAACTTATTATTTTAACGACTGTCAACTCACATAACTTATAGTCCTTGCCCAGAGGGCTGGTTGGGGTACCAAACCAGAAACAATAGTTATTTGACATTTGGACTATTTTGAACAAAATGGCTATCTGAAAATTTTGATGTGAAGCACTTGGGGTAAAAGGGAGTGGAGGGAAGCCTAGTTGCCTTCCGATCACTCTTAACTTTCAAAAAAGGGGCTAGAAATTTCGATTTTAAATTTAACGAGTCTTCTCCACAGTCTATACGACCACCCCTTCATAAATTTCTTATATGTTAACAATGGACAACTTGCATAACTTACACCCCTTGCCCTGGAAGCTATCGAATGTATATATATATATATATATATATATATATATATATATATATATATATATATATATATATATATATATATATATATATACATATATATACCCCTATGCCTTCCCAAGGCCAGAACAAAATTTGCACTTTACTGAAGAAATATAAAGTTTTTACTCAGTATATAATTTCTTAAACCACATTGGCCTGACATCACATAAAGAAAGAAAAACGAGCAAAAATGGGTTTTTTATAGGCCAAATAACGATACTGAAAATACAAAGCGAATATTTTTAGAGGACAAACGCCTCTCTTCTTCAGCGCGAAACGAAACGAAGAATCAATAAAAGCCAAAAATTAAAAGAATTAAAACCAACTACCTAACAACCATAAAAACGAGTTATTCGCCAATATCCGCGATTTGCACAAAATCCAAAAAAATATGAACTGCCATCGACGGATACTAGCGAGCAACTAGTACTAGTGCAACTAGTAGCATACTAGTTGCTCGCTAGTATCCGTCGATGGCAGTTCATGTTTTTTTGGATTTTTTGCAAATCGCGGATATTGGCGAATAACTCGTTCTTATGGTTGTTAGGTAGTTGGTTTTAATTCTTTTAATTTTTGGCTTTTATTGATACATCGTTTCGTTTCGCGCTGAAGAAGAGAGGCGTTTGTCCTCTCGAAATATTCGCTTTGTTTTTTCAGTATCGTCATTTGACCTATAAAAACCCCATTTTTGCTCGTTTTTCTTTCTTTATGTACTCAGTATATGTATATATTAAACTGACAATGCACATTCATTTGTATATATATATATATATATATATATATATATATATATATATATATATATATATATATATATATATATATATATATATATATATATATATATATATATATATATATATATATATATATATATATATATATATAT